>NW_007727188.1:200045-210877 GCF_000696425.1 Galeopterus variegatus
GGGCGGAGACCTGCGGTTAGCCGGAGAAACTACCTTAAAATCCCCCTGATCTCGGTTAGGACCTGCTACTTTTGTTTCAGGCCAACTGTTAAACAGCAAAGTGTATCTGACCTAATGGATTTAGGATTTGGAAAACGCTCAAATGAGGGGGATACAGACAGGGTAGCAGAAGTATTGGATAAAGAAAACACAGCAGATGCAAATGAGGGGAAAAAAAAATAAAGAAAAAGTTCTGTCTTCATACTCCCTGTGTGTGAAAAAGGAGGAAACTGAGGCTCAGAGAAGCTAAATAATTTGGCTAAATGTGCTGCACGCTGGCCATGGCAGAGCTGATATTTGAACCTGGCTCAAAAGACACCAGACAGGTTTTTAATACAGTTCCTGAAGCAGACCAAAAATAATCTCCATGATATCTGCTACTAGAAAAAGGATATACTTCCGAGTTAATTTACAATTTATTTACAATTCCTCATCTCAAATTGCCATGGGATGGAAAAGCTCCGTTTCCTCCGCCCGCCCGGCGTGGGACAGGTGCAAACGACAGGCGCTGCCACCGCCGGTGAGCACAGGCGGCCTTTTCACTGTCTCGAGCAGCCTGCAGTGACCTGCCCTTGAAGCAGTGGTTTAACAACCTTTGCCCAAGCACTCTCTGGCTCTTTGTACATCTTTAATAGTTTCCTTGACGGACTATGAAGAACTGCCAGATGACAGTTCTATTTCATTTTTGTCACTGCCTGGTGCTCCTTTTTTCTCTCTGGCTTTTTCTCAAGGGCATGATTCTATAAGTCAATGTGGCAATGTTCACGATGGGTATTGCTCTTTCAACCACTGTATATTGATGCAGTGTGAGCAAGTCACGGACATGTCAAGATTTCAGGCCTTCAGAAAAGTAATCAAGGAGTATTTTATAAACTCTAATGTCCTTTCCATTGGAAGCAAATTGAAACTGGGGATTGGGATCTGATATTAAGGGTTTACTTTAAAACACTGCTGCCAGAGGCATAAAAAAGCCCTTTTGATTAATATACCATAGGATTTTGTTCACTTGGAAAAAAGCACAAGTGATGTGCTTTTGTTCCCCAAGTTTTAAATTAAAAAATTTGTCATTCTTGCACACTGTTTATTACTAATTGCACAATTATTTTATTATATGGTACCAGAAAAATATGATTTAAGGATCTTCCTGCATATTCCATGTTTTAAGTAAATAATCACTTCACTCAAAAATTATTTATTAAATTACATGATTCTTCACTAAACATAATTGAGATATCAAGACTTTTTTTATTAGTGCTACATAATGACATAATAGAGGAATTAGTAATAAATATTTTCTCTTGTAATTTAGAATAAATAAAAAACAATTACTAAGCTTTTCTTTAAGAATGTGGGATACTTAAAATTATCTCTCATAAAATTATGCTGATGAATGTCATGTATTTCTTCAGTAAAAAAACAAAACGAAATGACTTTTCCTTGTCATCTCTGCAGAATCAAGATAACATCGCGCACTGCATAAATGTGCAGATTTCTTTATGTATTGTTTCTTTTAATTATCTCAGCCTGGAAAGGGCAGCTTAATTTCAAAAGAGTACTCTGGTACATTGGAAAACACTTTTATAACAGTCATTAAATTTCAAATGCTACCAAATCTCAGCTTTTACACTAAGAGTAATACCGTTTTTTTAAAAAAAATCAATTAACTTTCAATTTTAACATATATGTGTACATACTTGTGAAGTACAGTGCATTGTTTTAATACATACACAATTACTCACTTAGGGTACATTTAAAAAAAAGCAAAATAGCATCTTTTTGTGGCTTTATGACCAATAAACACCTACTGTGACACCTACTGTAATGTGTCATCTCAGGCACTGTGAGGAGCATGACGGAGGAGTAGATATAGGCCTTGCTTTCAAGGAGCTCGCCATCTAGCAAAGGGGGTAATGAATGTACATAGATTAGTAGAATGCCAACTAAAAAATAGAGATCGGCAAAATCATGTGGATGTTCAGAAGGGAAGAATCCTTATGGTTTGGGAGGGAGAGATGTGGGGGACATGAAAGAGAGACTATCAAGGGATGACATTTGAGCTTGAAGGGTGAGTATTAATAGTAATAGCTGGCATTTACTGAGGCCTTATGTGGCCAGAAACTCTTTAATTCTAAAGTCCATCTTCTTAACCACTAAACCACAGGACATCGGTATGGAGAGACCTGAGGAGTGGATATTCTGGGCAAAGGAAACGGTATGGGCAAAGGCATAAGGGGACTGGGGTCTATCTTCTAGATCATTTGTATACTCACATAGGTACTGCTGCAGAGACAGCTCCACACTCTTAGATCCCTATAGCAAAGTCTAGTTAGTACACTTGTAGCTTGCAATGAATGCCAACAGCAATATGTCCCTCCAAAATAATTAGACTTCATAATAATATATGCTTCACTATAGAATGTTTTGACCATGCAATCATATGTCTATTAAAAAAATGTTGCTCTCTATTCTTCCAACTGTGAAATCCTGGAATTAAGCACCAAATATAAAATAGAAATAGAATAATGAAGAGGACAGTCAGAGCCCTTCTTAGTCTGGCCTCAATGTACCTTTCCGATCTAGATTTTCCTCTTCATACACTTTATGCTCTATCCAATAAAGTCATTGTTTCCTTCATGTGCTCAGTCCTGTCCCACAACCCACTACTCCTGTGTGTCTTTGGGCCTGTAGGACTGGGTCAGCCTTGAAAGACTTCACTGTGGCAAGAAGAGCTCTTAGAACCACATTAGGTTTTGTGGATGCTGAGGAATGTGCATCCTGATCTTCTGGAGGGTAACATCTCATGTCTTTCATGGGTGTTTGAATTCCTATTACATTTCTGAGATTGCTTACTGGCCCAGCACTGATTTGAAAAGATTGTTTATTTGCAAGTTAACTGACAGCCCTTCCCTGAAGTCCCTCTCGAGGGCCATACTCCCCTAGTTTGTTAGAGAACAGATCCTTTTATTTTACTCACCCCTGGAGCTGGTCCCTTTCCAACATTCCACACCAAATCCTTCACCATTCCCATTTCGTAGAGATCACTGTTCACTTTTTTGCTTTTTATTGTTTGGCTCTCTTATTTTCTAACTTTGAGAAGGTACTTCCATTTTCAAATTGCTACCATGTGGTCATCACCCAGTATTTGGGAAAGTCCTCTGGGCCATTCCACTCATATGAACTTACCCAAGAGAAATGAAGACATATGTCTATACAAACAGTTGTAACGACTGTTCATAGCAGCATTATTAAAAAACTGTCAACTGTTTTCCAGAGTGAATTAATCATTTTACATTTTTCACCAGCAATGTATGTGAGTTTGTTACCAACACTTAGCAGAGTCAGTATTTGTAATTTTAGCTCTTCTACCTAGGTGTATAGTGGTATTTCATTGTGACTTTAATTTTCATTTCCCTAATGACTGATGGTATTAAGTATCTTGTCATGTGCCTATTTGGAATCCATATATATTGTTTAGTCAAATCCTATTCTTTTTTTTTTTTTGTCTGTTTTTATTGGATTGCCTTCTTATTGATTTGGCTACTCCCAGCTTTTGGCAATTATAAATAAAGCTGCTACAAATTTTTGTGTGAATATAATTTTTCAGTTCACTTGTGTAAATACCTAGGATTGCAATTGCTGGGTTGTATGATAAGTCTGTTTAACTTTGTAAGAAAATTCCAAATTGTCTTCCAAAGTGGCTGTACCATTTTGTATTTCTAGCATTAATACGTAAGAGTTCCTGCTGGTATTTTAATTTGAACTGCATTGAATCTATCCATCAGTTTGAAGAGGATTGACGTACTAACACTGTTGAGTCTTTTAATCTATGAGAATGACTTATTTCTACCTTTATTAATCATATTTAATTTCTCTCAGCAATATTTTGTAGTTTTCAATGTACAAATCTTATATATCTTTTGTCAAATTAATCTATAGGTAGTTTATATTTTTATGATATTATAAATAATATTTTTAAACTGAAATTTCCAGTTGTTTGTTGCTAGTATATGTAAATAAAATTGAATTTTTTATATTGACCTTCTAACCTCATTATCTTACTAAACTCATTTATTAATTCTGGTATCTTTTCTGTAATTTACTAGGATGTTGTATATAGACAATCATGTTGTCTGCAAATAAAGTTGTTCTTTTTCTTTCTAATCTGACTACGTTTTATTTCTTTCTTCATTTCTTATTAGCAAGAACCTTCAGTATAATGTTGAAAAGAAGTGGTGAGCGGAAATCCTTTTATTGTTCTTGATTGTAAAAGGTCTTTTGCCACTAAGTATGATGCTAGCTGTAGGATTTTTGAACATATGAGGAAGTCCTCTTTTGTTCTTAATTTGATTTGTTAAGCATTTTTATCAATGATAGTTATGAATTTTTGTCAAATGTTTTTACTGCATTTATTGAGATGATTGTGTATTTTTTCTTCTGGTCTGTTAATATGGTGAATTATATTGATTGCTTTTCAAATGTTCAACCAGCCTTGTATTCTGGGGTAAACTCTATTTATTATGATCTTTTTATATATTGTCAGATTCAAGTTTTCTTGAATGAGCTTTGGAAGTTTGTGTCTTTTAACAAATCTGTTATTTTATCTAAGTTAAATTTATTGGCATAAAGTTGTTCAAATATTTTCTTATTTATTTATTTTTTTTCCTTTTTGTCTTTTTTACTGACCGGTACGGGATCGCAACCCTCGGTGCTGCGCCCACGCCACGCTCAGCCAGTGAGCAGGAACCGGTCACCACACGGGATCCGAACCCTCGGCGGGAGCGCCGCCGCGCTCCCAAGTGGCGCACCCTCCAGTGCGCCACCGGGCCGGCCCCAAATATTTTCTTATTTTAAGGTCTATAGTATTTGTAGTTATGAGTCATATATCATTCTAGATATTGGTAATTAATTTTCTCTGTGTTTTTCTAATTAGTTTTGTTAGAGGTTTATCAATTTTATTGGTCTTTCCAAAGAGACAGCTTATGCTTTCATTGATATCTCTTTCTGTTTATTTCATTAATGTCTGCTCTTATTCTTTCTTCCTTCGTCTTTAATTGGTGTTTTCATTTTCTAATTTCCTAAGGTGTAAGTTCAGATTTGACTTTATAACTTCCTTCTTTTCCATTACAAGTGATTTATGCTACATATTTTCCTCCAAGTCCTGGCTGCATTCTACACATTTGATATATTGTTTTCATTTTCACTCAGTTCAAAATAATTTCTACTAAGTGGATGCGGAAAATGTGGTATATCTACACAATGGAATACTACTCAGCTATAAAAACGAATGAAATACTGCCATTTGCAACAACATGGATGGACCTTGAAAGAATAATATTAAGTGAAACGAGTCAGGCAGAGAAAAAGAAATACCACATGTTTTCACTTATTGGAGGGAGCTAAAGGTGAATGAATCAATTCACACACATACATACACACACACACACACACACACACACACTCTCTCTCTCACACACACACAAAAAAACAAACAAACAACAACAACAACAACAACAACAAAACAAAAAAACCGGGGGGGCGGGGAGAGGAAGATATAACAACCACAATTATTTTTATTTTATTTTATTTTTTTTTTGAAGTTCTTACAACAAGCAAATGGAGGGGACACACTTGGGAGGGATGGGGAGAGGGAGGAGGGAGGGAGGTTTCGTGATGGGACATAATAATCAACTACATTGTATATTGACAAAAAAATAATAATAATAATTTCTAATTTCCCTTGTTATTTTTTTCTTTTTTTGACCCATGTCTTTTATACAAATGTGCTTCATAATTTACAAGCATTTGGGGATTTTCCAGATATCTTTCAATTATTGATTCCTGCTATAATTAAGTTGTGGTCAAAGGAAGCACACTGTACAATTTCAATCTTTTTGTTATTTATTGAGATTATTTTTCAGTTCAGAGGATGACCTATCTTGCTCAATATTTGACATACATTTTTCAAATGTATGTATTTTGTCAATTTGGGGTGGAATGTTCTACAAATATCAGTTAGGTCAAGTTGGTAAATAGTGTTGTTCAAGTCTTCTTACTGATTTCTAGTCTACTTGTTCTCCAATTACAGAGAAGGATATTGTGAAATCTCCAACTACACTTGCAAATTTGTCCATTTCTCTTTTCAGTTTTATAAGCTTTTGCTTCCTATATTTTGAAGGTCTGTCATTAGTGCAGATATATTTAGAATTGTTGTTTTATTGGTATATTGACCTCTTTGTCATCATGCTATATAGCTCTTTTTATCCCTGTAATATTCCTTATTCTGAAATCTACTTTGTCTGATATTAATATAACTACTCCAACTTTCATTTTATTAGAGTTAGCATGATATATCTTTTACCATTCTTTCACTTTTAATCCTTCTGTGCTTTATATTCAAAGTGTATTTTTTATAGACAGCATCTAGTTGGGTCTTTGTTTTTTAGTCATCTGACAATGTGCTCTTTAATTGGCATATTTAGACCATTTACATTTAATGTAATTATTATTAACCTATTGTTGGGTGTAATAGTGATATCTTGCTATTTGCTTTCTCTTTGTTCCACCTTTTTCATTCCTTTTTTCTCTTTTTTTTTTTTGGCCTTGTTTTGGGTCAATAAATATTTATTATTTCATTTGATCTCCATTATTGGCTTGTTAGCTGTACCCCTTTTTTAGTTGGTTGTTCCCCTTTTCAAAGATTAAATAAACTGAGCTATAGAATGTTTAATCACTTGTATAAAATTGCTGAATAATTAAGCCAAAGTCCTTAAAGTGGCTTATAATGACCTACATTTTCTGGCCTTTATTGTTTTTCTGACATCATTTTTTCCTACCCTCTCTGTCACTCCCTCTGCTCTTGCCACATTGGCCTCTCTGTTGCTCTATAGAAATGCAAGACACATTACCAACTTAGAGGTTATTTGAACTAACTATTGCTCTTTCTGGAAGTCTCCCCCAGATGTCCACATGTCTTACTCACCTCCTGAAAGTGTTTGCTTAAATGTCACCATTCAATGATGCCTACCCCAGCTATACTATTTGAAATTTTATCTTCCTCCTCAATCCTCACTCTCAATCCCTCTTACCATGCTTTATTTTTTTTTTAAATAGCACATACAGTTTTTGTCAGTATCATGTTTATTGTTTATATTTTTCTCCCCTCCAATAAAATGTAAGCCCAAGGAGATCAGGAATTTTAACTGTTTGTTTAATAATGTATCTCCAACACTTAGAATGGTGCACGGCACAGAGTAAGCATTCATTAAATATTTTTTGAATGAATGAATGCATTAGCAAGTGGAAAGCACAGAAAGTAAATTGACTGTTTGAAATTACTATAATAAAATTTAGCTATGTAAAAATATTTGCAAGAACTGTGCTTGAAGTGGAATTATATGTGAATTTTATTCTTAAATTGCCATTTAATGCTGTTCAAACTCTGTTTTTGTCAAATAAATATAACTTAGAGTCGAGCATTTTCAGATGGCAAGCAAGAGGCTATGTAAATAGGAAAATAATTGGAAAACAGCAGAATATGAGGCTGCCTGTCTGGTGTGATTCAAGGAACTTTGAGCTTTTCCCCTTTCCTTTCTCTCCATTATCTGCAGAGTATAAAATTCCACCATTAGAGAGTTGCACCTTTAAATTTTAAGGGTGCAATTTTCTATTTATTTGTTAGTTTGTTTTAGTCTTTAGACATTGCTATTAAAATGTGAATAATACTGAAAGGGGAAAAAATATACTTTAATCTAGTATAAATCTACACTTAGGAGAAAGGATTCGTTGACGTCATGTTCAAAGCAAGTACTTCTAAGAATAGGACTGACGTGCTGAAAAACAGTCTTCTCATGACTAATTTAGCCAGACTCTTAATTCATGCTGGGGCAAACTTTTTAATTGGCCAATGTATTCACTGTGTGTGCATACTATGTGCATCTCAATGAGAGGAAAGTTCAGAGGGACTTACTCGTGGGCAGGTTCCTTTTGTAATATTTAAAACTAGATCCTTTTACATCCTAATATTCTATATATCATTCAATAGTCTATACAGAATCTTTGATAGATGTGTTTACTATTTTTTAAAAAATATAAACATAGTAGCTTTGGTTAATCCATAAAATTTTAAAATAAGGTGGAACTTAGTAGGCAATGGCAGAAACAAGGTTGTTTTTCTAATTATGATGCAATGAAAACTTTAAATCCATAGTTTCTCATGAGTCTACTAATTTCTCATTTGCACAAAGAGAAACCAGAAGTGATAGAAGCAAATATTAGCAACTGTAACCTATCTAGAAGAGAAAACATGCCAAGACAGGGTGAGGTATAGTGAAATCATAGGTGAGATTATGTCTATGCGGCTTATTCAGAGCTATGGGAATTTGAATGAGTATCTTAATTTTGTAAAGTGAGCTGAAAATAAAACTTTGCTATTTTCTCCCTCTGCATGGCCCTGATTATAAATGAATTGTCAATTGACAATATCTTCAACAACTTAGAATTCCTCAAAGGGTTATATTTGAAAGATGAGAAAAGGGATGAATGCCAAGGCACAGAATAATTTTTTAAAAAGCAGATAATTCAATTATTCTCCAGTGAGATATTCCAAAATTTTTATTCACATCTCTCATATCTTCCCATATTTTTCAAAAACCTCTCTGAGCACTAGTGATATTGGATGCCTGCTTATACCTTAAGGGTCTTTAGATCTTTAGGAATTTGCTGTTGAAAAGTAAATGATATTGAAAGGACTGTGCAATAACCCTTCAGAGGTAGATTGAATGATATCACCCTGAAACCAGTACAGGAAGCAATTTTGTTCACTATTTCTTTGTAGAGTAAGAGAGAAAATCACTTAGGATTTGTGCTTTTTAAAACCTCATATTCTGACTCTGACTTTATTTGGTGGTTGACTCTTGCAACAAAATGAGAGACTGAAATCTGTCTAATCTATGATTTAGTCACTTTTTTTAGATCCTAAATTATTCAGGTTAATTATAGGTCAGTATTTGATTTAAGTCCCTAATAATTATCTGACTCCATTTTACCACAGAGATACCTGGTAACTTATTATTTGTCATGTAGATAATAACAGTTAATATTTATTGAGTAGATCCCATGAGGGAGGGACTATGCCACCTAATTTTTTTTTAAATAAACTTTTAATTTTAGAATAGTTTTAGATATAGAAAGATTAAGATAGTACAGGAAGTTCGATACCTGACACCCTGTTTCAAATATCATTAATTAGTAAAAGGCACATTATTATGGTACATTTGGTACATGCATATTAATGTGGTATATTTGTCACAGTTAATGAACCAGTATTGATACATTATTAACCAAAATCCATAGCTTACTGAGATTTCTTTAGATTTTACCTACAGTCCTTTTTGTTCCAGGATCCCATCCTGAATAGCACATTGCATTTAGTCTTCATGTCTCCTTAGGCTCCTCTTGGCTGTGATGGTTTCTCTGCCTTTCCTTCTTTTTTGATGATCTTGGTAGTTTTAAGGAGATCTGGTATATTTTGTAGAATGTTCTTCTATTGGTATTTTTCTGATTTTTTTTTTTTCATTATTAGACTGAGGTTATGGGTTTGAGGGAGAAAAAAGTAGAGGTAAAATGTCATTCTCATCACACCATATCAAGGGCAGGCTATCAAAAGGACATCACTGTTGATGTTACCCTTGACCACCTGACTGAGGTAGTGTGTGTCAGTTCTCTCAGCTGTAAAGTTACTGTTCCCTTTCTCTCTTTCATACTGCATTCTTTGGAAGGAAGTCACTATGTGCAACCCACTCTAAGAAGTGGTGAGTTATGTTCTACCTCCTTGAGGAAGGGACTATTTATGTAAATTATTTAGAATTCTACTATATGGGGGATTTGTCTATTCTCCACAATTTATTTATTAATATATTTGAACATTTATTTATATCAGTATGGACTCATGAATATTTGTTTTATACTCTGGGTTATAATCTAATACTATTTTATTTTCTTGCTCAAATTATTCCAGCTTTGTTTATTGGGAGCTTTAATTGGCTCCTGTGTTTCTTTGACAAACTCTGCTGTGGGTTTTTGTGTGTGTGCATGATTTTTTTGTTGTTGTTGTTAATATTCGCTTTTTGTTTTTTCATGGGGGGGCAGTTTGAGATTTTTTCTTACTTTTTTGCACTTCAAGATACACTTATGTTCATCTTGTATATTTTCTGCTCCTAGACTCAGCCATTTCTCTAGGATCTCTGATTCCTTTTATCAGAGAAGTAAAAACCAGGATTTGGGTGTGAGATGTGCACGCTACTACCAGATGTTACTGTTTCTGGCCCTTTCAGCTGACAAAGCAAGGACACATATGTGTATAGTAACCTGTGTGAATATACATATTTAAAAAAAATATTTCTATATGTAACCATCATATTTAAAAAAAATTTCTGTATGTAACCATCTGTATCTATATCAAGCTAAACATGAATTCATGTTGATGTCTTCTATTCCAATCCATCATATTGTGGATCATTCTAGCCTCTCCCTCTTACTTGTCTGTAATTTCCACTGCTACAGAGAGAAAACTGGCTCTCAGCATCTGCCATATATTTATTTAATTTTTAAATTCCAATAAACATGTATAATGGCAGCAAAATTCTTAACCCATAGCCCCATGGGAAACAACTTAATCAACTAGAGTACAGTGCTTATGTGTAATTTCTTTTGCCTTTAGTCCTGCAAACTGCACTCATTTCCAAAGATTTTCCCCCAGCTTCTCCAGCGAGGTTGTTTTATACAGTCATTCTTTA
>NW_007727188.1:211346-227274 GCF_000696425.1 Galeopterus variegatus
ATGTGGTCTGTTGTTAACTGAATTGTCATTATGCAGCACATGACTAAATTTGTAATACAGTTAGATTATTTTGTTACATTCCATATTTTGCCCTAGGAACCCCCAACATCCTTAATAATTTTTTAAAAAAATTATATATTAAAGTTCACTTTTGTGCTACAAAATTCTATGGGTTTTAACAGATATATAATGGCAAGTAGCCACCATTACAGTATCACGCAGAATAGTTTGACTGCCCTAAAAAGATACCCTGTGCTTCACCTACTTAACATACCTGCCCTGAGTCTCTGGTGACTCAATTGATCTGTTTACAATCCCTATAGTTTTCCATTTTACAGAATATCATATAATTGGGATCATAAAGTATTTAGCCTTTTTAAGACTGACTTATCTTAGTTAGCAATACATATTTAAGTAATCCATGTCTTTTTGTGGTTTAGTAGTTCATTCTTTTTTTTCCTGGAATAGTATTCCATTATATGGATATGCCACAGTTTTTTAATACATTTATTTACCTCTGAAGGACATCTTGGTTGCTTCTAGTTTGTCGATTATAAATAAAGTTCCTACAAACATTCATGTGCAGGTTTATGTGTGCACATAGTTTTCAGGTCAGGTAAATATGTAGCAGTATGATTGCTGGATTATATGTTAAGTGTATGTTTAGCTTTGTACGAATTGGCCATGCTGTCTTCCAAAGTCACTTTAGTTTTTGCATTTCTACCAGCCTTGTAATTTTTGTTGAAAGCCAGATGTGTAGCATTGTGTGATAGGAACTGAGGCAAAAAGAACTTTAGTGTGGGGATTTATGTTAATCTGTCTAGTACTTGGAATGTGTTTAATGTTTGCTGTAGCTGTAAGTGCCAAAGACTTCAAATTTCTCCACTATCCTAGTTTTTGTCTCCTTCTTGACCTGGGCTTCCCTAAATACTCCTCCTCACAGAGAGTCTGCATCTTGCAGCTCTTTAGCTGTAATCCACTATTATTATATACCAATAGGACTTTTGTTGGTGTGGTGGTAAGGTATGGGGGAGGGGAAGTGCTCTATAATCTTGTGATTAAACCTCAGTCTTTCAGTGGGCCTGAGTCTCTGTACTATGACCTTCAGAAACATTTCTCCATGGTATAACTTCTCCCACCACCACCCTATATTCCTTTCCCTGGCTGCAGAATTTCCAATTTATTTCCTCGAATCCCTTACTCTGCAGAATTTTTTAAAAACCTTAGATGAGACAGGAAAGCTATTGGAAGCCGATGTGGGAGGAATGTAGTATGGGAGGAGTTAGCTGAGATAAGACACTGGCAAAGTTTTTTCTCTTGGAGGGTAGACCTTTGTTACAGAGAAATAAGCTCTAGGCTTATTTGGCAATGATTATTCTTCCCTAGCTTCTGCCAGAGCCAGAATCATAAACTAGGGGATCTTTCTCTGAGCTTTACCATTAGAACCTTATGGGATTCCTGGAGGTAAAACCCATGAAAATGTGGGAGCCTTCCTAAGAATGTAGTGCCTAGAAGTTTCTCACTCTCATGCTAGTCTGCATTCAGCTTCAACAATTCATCAGAACTATTTATATAAGTGTCCCTACCAGCTTACGGCTCAAGATGTGTCTGCTCCGGGGAAGAGAAGGGCAGATCTTGGCTGTGTCTCTCTAGATGTACTTGTCTCTCTAGATTTCAGGGTGCTCCTTTGCTTTGTGATCTCAGTTCTCTAGTGGGTCCAAAAATGTTGTTTATTTTCAGTTTTACCAGCTTTTACTTGTTGTCGGAGCAGGAGTGACAATTTATAAGCTCTTTCCATGTTGGAGCTGAAACCGAAAGTCTTCCATGCCATGGTTTTTACATACATTAATTGATTTAATTTTCACAACAAGCCAAATAAGTAGTTACTGTTATTGCTCCCATTATATATGAGAAAAATGGATTGACTAGTTGAATCTTAAATTTTGTTAATGGGATAAAAACTAAGATCAAAATGCTTTGAAATGTTACAGGGAAAGCAAAGATAGTTTCTTAGGAAAACACAACTTCTTGAAATGTTGCGTATACATTAGTCCTCTATCTATGGGGGATATGTTCCAAGACCCCAGTGGGTGCCTGAAACCATGAATAGTGCCAAGCCTTATATACACAATGTTTTTTTCCCTATACATACATACCTATGATAAAGTTTAATTTATAAATTAGGGACGGTAAGAGATTAACAACATTAACTAATAATAAAATCGAACAATTATAGCAATATGTTGTAATAAAAGCTGTGTGAATGGGTCTTTCTCAAAATATCTTATTGTACTGTACTTAGCCTTCTTTTTGTGATGATGCGAGACGATGTAATGTCTGTGTGGTAATATGAAGTGAAGTAAATGACATAGGAGTTGTGACAGAAATAGAAAATTTCAGAGATAAAGAATGCATATGTTTTAAACTGCACTCTGTTCTGAGTAGCGTGATAAAATCTCATGCTGCCTGCTCCATCCCACCAGATTGCCATTAGTCTGTAGCTGTCTCAGTTATCAGGTCAACCGTCATGACATCACAGTGCTTGTGTTCAAGTAGCCCTTATTTTACTTAATAATGGCCCCAAACAACAAGGGTCGTGTTGTAATATTTTCAGATTGCAGTTGACCATGGGTAACTGAAACCATGGATAAGGGGGAACTACTGTATCTCTTGTTTCCAATGTTCAAGTAGCCCTTATTTTACTTAATAATGGCCCCAAACAACAAGGGTCGTGTTGTAATATTTTCAGATCGCAGTTGACCATGGGTAACTGAAACCATGGATAAGGGGGAACTACTGTATCTCTTGTTTCCAAAACATGTTTTATCATCACCTTATAGAAGATGGCCTATTTTAAGCATCAGTGTAGAATGAATTAAAAAACAAGATCTTCTTTAGCAGAGAATAGTTATGAGACTAGATTACTTTTCATTAATTTCTGCCTAAGATAAACTCATACATGGTCAATTTGCATTCTAGCTTCATTTTCATGCTATTCTCTTCACACATGCCACAATATTAAATTACTGGACAAACTCAGGAGTGATGAGGTCCTAGTAATCTCAAAGAATGAAATACCTTGGAATGGATTCAAGATGAACTAAAAATGCCAAATTCTATAGTTGATAACATTTCAGAAAGCCTCAGAATCATTCTTAATGTATGGCACTGGCAATTTTTCTCTATTTGAATATATATATTTTCACTTCATCAGAGGCAATACAAAAGTACATATTCATAGAATAAAATCAAAACTGTTATCATTGCTGTTTATTCATATGTGTAAGTATACAGGAATTGAAAGATGTATTGAGGAGTTTAAGTGATGTTCTTGCAGATTCACTATGATGCATAAGATAAAAGAGAACCATTAAACTGTATATCTTATTTATGGGGAAATAGAAGTGGGCCCTATGGATTGTCAAATACTGTGTGAAATATAACTGAGCCTAGTAATGTATTTTTGCTAATCATTCTTTTGCTTGTCTGAGCCTCAGCAGTAAGGTAGTTTGCTCAGTAGTGGCTCAGTGGTTTATTTGTTTACATGGCATTCAGGGGACTGTTTTCATAATTAATGTTTAAATTATGCTAACAAGTGTCTCATATACTCTCTTCAAAGAAGGCTTTTGGTCATACGGCAGAGCCCTGGCAGCATGCTAATCCTAGGACAGTTCACATAATGTCAACAGCATTGAACTGGAGGGAGGCAGAAAATTGCCAGTGTATTGTGTTCAGGTGATCAAAGCAAGGCTACTTCATGGTCAGTTCTCTGAAGTGACCTGTTGCACAGCAGATAGTTGACTCCTGGATGGGCAGCAATGTAGCCTTTCAGTTAGAAACTGTTTCCACAGTGGCTTTGGGTAGAGCCATTAAGTACAGTTTCTGAAGTATGAATACAGGGAAGATAGAGTAACTCACACCTTGCAAGTATAGTCACCAAGTGTATCACCAAGAAGGGGTTTCTGCTGCTGGTCTCTGCAAATTAACTGCCTATGTCCAGGAACATTTTAAAATGAATAAATAGGAAGTACCATTAAAGAGAAGGTAAATAGCCACTCTACCTTAGAAAAAACTAACACATTGGAAGACCCAGAGCAGTTAGGGTAGAATATAATCCGAAAGTGGAGAAACATTTAACATTCTTTAATTCAGGGATTCTTAATCTAAGATTCATGTTGATCATTGGGAGGAAAGAGGAAGTTTTCACATACCTCCTGAAGTTATTAAAAAAAATTGGGTATGCATGTCCATCTTGATGGGGAGAGAGGCCAGTGTGTCCATCAGATTCTTCAAATTACCTATTAACCAAATAAAGTATAGGAAAAATTTAAAAACAGTGACTTAGTTATATCTTGTAGTAGATATTAGGAAAAAAATGTATTTATATCATGGAAATTGAAAGATACCCATTAGGGTAACACCCATTTTCAAATATCTGTAGGTAGAGGTAAGAAAGGTAAGATGCGAGAGAAGGGCAGAAGTTGGGGCTTTGCAGATCCTATACAGGGGCTTGTATTGCACTAGTCCCTCTGTCTCCTCCTGTTACGCTTTTCTATCTTCCTTTAAAAGTTACTTGTCTTGAGGATGTGGACCAACTAAAACCCTCACACATTGCTGGTGGGAATGTACAGTAGTAAAACCACTTAGGAAAACAGTTTGGCCATTTCTTGTAAAGTTAAACACACACTTACCGTACAACCCAGCAAACTCACTTCTAGGTATTCATCCAAGTAAAATGGAAGTAAGTGTCCATATGAAGACTTGTATATGAATGTTCATAGCAGCTTTATTCATAGTAGCCCAAAGTGGAAATACTCAAATAGCTGCCAATTGATGAAAGAATATGCAAATTGTGGAACATACCCACAATGGGAGGCTACTCAACAATAAAAAGAACAAACCATTGGTAGTCTGACATATTATTTGACCGAATATTATAATATGCTGTTATGCTGTCAACGTTGCTGCTTTGTGGGCAGCAGGAAATAGTAGAATTCTTATACGGAATGCAGAGGCACAGAGAAAAAACTTAACTGGTAGGGATTCCAGGTATGGTGGCAAATCGATGGAAAAAAATGGTTTTGGTTTGGAGGCTATTCTGGAAGTTCTCCAAGCAAGCCACTGAGGGTGTCTACTCCATTTGTAAATGATGTCAACTTTGGACATTCAAATGGCATACAAATAAGATATTATTTTTTCCTCTGGATAACACTCCCTCAAAAATTGGAAACTAAGCAATATTTATAATTTTTTTCACTAGCTTCTTTCCATTTTAAAAATAACACTAGCTTCTTTCTATTTGGAAAATAACTGATGCTAAGACCCTCTAAAATAGAAGCTGCCATCTCAAATTTTAGCACAGGAATGGAGTTTTCTTTATGAACTCTAGCTGCTGTAAATAAAATCATGAAAAAACAGAAGGGAAAGAGATCCTCTTTTGGGATCTGTAATGGAACTCCTATACTTGTATGAATATTTCTGTACATTTAGGAGTCTGTTGGAAGAAATACTACGCCAAAGATCAAGAACACAGATAGTCCTATGGCATTTGAAAGCTAAATTGTATAAGCAGGCTAGTAATAAGTAGAAATATTTTATACTTAGGATTTAATCAGAGGATGGTTGATTTCTAAAACTTTAAAAGAAAGCAATTTGTTTATGTCAGTAAATGACATATACACTTCAATTATCCCCAGCAGAAATGAGCAAAAGAGTTTTCTTAACTATAGTTATAGATGAAGTTTCTCCATGGACTAGTTCTAACTTTAGTTTTTGTTCTTCCAGTGAAAATTCACTGTAACTATATTGTTTCCCCGAATCTCCCCCCCTTTCTGAAAGGTGTGAAGAAGTGGCACAGAATTGCCAAAGAGAAGAATATCTAGCAATGAAATCAGAAGCTTTTGATATAGTACAAAAAATATAAAATTAATAAGCTGTACCTTATTTATAGGTAAAGGTCTCTGCTCTGTTCTCTGGAATAGATGTGTGTACAGAGCCTTTGGTTAACTGCTGGGCAATTTTAAACACATGTCTTTCATATGATGCATTCACAGAAACTTCTGTAATACCTGTATAAGGTAGGGTTCTCCAGAGAAACAGAACCAATAGATGTATCTATAAAGAGATTTATCACACTATTATGGAAACTAAAATATCCCATGTTCTGTTTTCTGCAAACTGGAGACCCAGGAAAGCCAGCGATATAGTTCAAAGGCTTGAAAGCTGGAGATTCAGGTCTGAGTCTAAAGACCTGAGAAAACCAGGAGGTCTAAGTGGAGGATAAAATTGATGTCCCAACTCAAGTAGGCAGGCAGAGAGTGAATTCAACCTTTCTCTACCTTTTTGTTCTATTCAGGCCCTCAGTGGATTGGATGATGCCCTCCCATACTGGGAAAGACCATCTGCTTTCCTCAGTCCACCAACTCTTCTAGAAACACCCTCACAGAAGCACCTAGGACTGCCTTTTAACTGGACATCTGGGCATCCTGTGGCTTAGTCAAGTTGACACATAAAATTAACCATCACAATATCCAATGTGTTGTTTTCCTACTTGCATTCCTACATCAGTTCCATGAGGCAAAATGTGGAGAGGGAGGCAGAAATCAGGAATTGAAAGCAGCAAAAGTCAGATATGCTTGGACTCTCAGAAGACATTAGCAACACCCCAGGTAAAGTTATTGAAGCCAATGTCATTGCAAAAACTAGTGCTTTCTTAAGAGAATAAAAAGACAAGCCATGAACTAGGAGCAAATATTTGCAAAACACATATCAAAAGGATTTTTATCCAAAATATTCAGAGAAGTCTTAAAACTCAACAATAAGAAAATAAACAACGTTTTTTTTATAAAAAATGGGCAAAATATCTGAACAAACACCTCATGAAATAAGATATACAGATAGAAAAGAAGCATATGAAAGATACTCAGTATCACATCATTAGGTGATTGCAAATTAAAACAACAAGATATTACTGCATATATATTAAAATGGCTAACATCCAAAACACAGACAACATCAAATGCTGTTAAAAAATGTGGAGCAACAGGAATTCTCATTTGTTTCTGGTGAAAAGCCTCCTTGGAAGATAGTTTGGCAGTTTCTTACAAACATAGGTTTACCAGTAATGACCCAGTAATCTTGCTCCTACGTAATCATCAAAAAGAGTTAAAAAATTATATTTATACAAAAACCTGTATACAAATGTATAGCAAATGTATTCATTATTGGCAAAAATTGGAAGCAAGAAGATGTTCTTCAACAGGCGAATAGATAAACTGTGACACACATATACAATGAAATATTCAGTGATGAAAAGAAATGAGCTATGAAGGCATGAAAATACATGCATACATCTTTAATTTATATTGATAAATGAAAGAAGCATATACCTATATACATATATTGATAAGTGAAAGAAGTATATACAATCATATCCTGTATGATTCCAATGATATAATGCTCTGGAAAAGACAAAACTATGGAGACAGTAAAAAGTTCAGTGGTTGTGAGGTTGTGAGGGGCTAGAAGGAAGGGAGAGAAGGAAAAATAGATGGGAGGCAAAGAATTTTTAGGGTGCTGAAACTATTCTGTAATAGAGCATATATACTGATAGCATAATGCATTTGTCAAAACCCATGGAGTTATACAACACAAAGAGAGAGCCCTGTTTTAATTTTTTTTAAATAAACAGTCTCAAAAGAGCAAAACAGTCTCAAAAAAACTAGTGCTTTTTTGAGACTATTGGCCTGTGGGGCCATTAATTCCTCTAAACAACTAGGAAAAAACCTCCTAGCCCCCCCATCCCTCCACCTCCCCAGCTTTTAAATGTTATAATATCTGCTGGTGTTTCCTTCCTTCCTTCCTTCCTTCCTTCCTTCCTTCCTTCCTTCCTTCCTTCCTTCTTTTCTTTCTTCTGTTTTTTCTTTCTTATTTTATTAATACACAAAGTAAACATTTTGCTGGCATTTCTTAATCATTCAATAACTACTCATTGAGAGTCAATAGTGCATAGCACCGTTCAAGATCCTGGCGATACAGCAGGAAACGAAATGGATCAAGTACCTGCCCCCGTGAAGATTACATTTTGTGGGGAAAGATGATATATAAATAAATCATTAGATTAATTTGATAGTTACAGTGAGTGTGAAGAAAATTAAAATATGAAAATATGGTAATTGAACAGAGAGTGATGAGCATAGGATTTGGGGGTCAACTTTAGCTAAGGTAATTCTGGGTGACCCCCCTGAGAAGGTGTCCTTTAAACTGAGCCTTGAATGTTGAGAAGGTTGCCATGGGGAAAGGTACACATGCAGGAGAACACAGCAAGCTTAAAGCTTTAAGATGACAACCACTTTGGGATGACTGAGGCTTCAGAAAGAATTATTGGCAAGGAGCATGGAGAATGAGGTAGTGAGCCACAGAAGAGGAGATTTGAGCAATGGCTCAGCACCGGATTCTACTGCTTCTGGTTTCCTTTTGTTCAGGGAAGGTTCCAGAAGATGGAAGTTGTCCCAGAGTTCTTTGCAGAAGACATTTGGAAGTCAATGTATGTATACCACTCATCTGGGGGGATCTTCAATGTTTGTTGTACGTATTCAGCTCCTACCTACCTTCTGACTCAAATAATGCAATAAGAAATAGCAACCTCAGCCAACAAGAGCACCCTGTATTTTCCCTAATATTCTATAATTGTTTTGCTCATATTCATGAAGTGTTTTCAACACAAAGAAAAGAACAGATATCAAAATACCCACAGCTCAGATTAAACAGAAGTTAATTTTCTATTTTGCTTTAGAGCTTTCTTTGTCTTTTGTTTTGTCTTGTTTTTAAATAAGATATTACTGAATACTGTAAAGCCCACGCTCCCGTCCCTTTTCCCTCCTTTTCTTCTCTTACTCTTCTGAAGTTGGTGTATAACATTTCCAGACATATTTTATACAATTTCTCTCTATATAATTGTATCCATAAACAACACACAGTATTGCTCCATGTATTTTAAAATTTGCATAGTTAGTGTCATACTTCGTATATATTTCTGTAACTTGCTATTTTCTACTCATAGCTATTTGAGATATATCTAGGATGATTTATGTAAATGAGATTAATTATTTTAACTCACATGAGTTGATATGTAATGTTTCAGAGTAAGAATAAACTGCAGTTTGTTCATTCCCCTTCCTATAAGCAGTTTCACTCCCTGAAACAGTGCCATAATGAAAACCCCTATACTTTTTTCTGTCTAGCCATGTGAAAGAGTTTCTCCAAAGCATATAACTACACACTGTATGGACTTGCTGGGTCACAAGGTATGTGCATGCTTAATTTTATTAGATGGAACAGGAATTGGTTGTTGCCTAAAACTATTCTCCTTTGATTTTTAGTTGGACGCATAGAAGTCTGAGAGAGACATTTCTCATCCTGCCTTGCTGTTAATGCTAAGCATGACTATTTAAATTTTGGCCAGTGATATGTATGTGGATATGTTGTATGGCAGTTTTCAAGATATTACCTTAAAAGATAGCTGGCATATATTCTTTGTTCCTTCTTTCTGTTTATTCCTTTCCTCTTTACTGGTATCAGAAATACGGATATGATGACTAGAGCTCTAGGGCCATCTTGGACTATGAGGATAAGGGCCTTATTGTCGGGATGTCAGACTGGAAGAAATCTGGGTGCCTTCCTGGAGCTACTTTACTAGCAACAGATTTCATTTCTCCAGCCTTTATTGGAGAAATATGAACTTATTTCATGTGTAAGTGTTTGTTGTTTAGGTTTTCTGTTACAGGCAGCTAGACATAATCCTAACTGATGCAGTAATACTCCAAATTAGTTTCCAGATGTTTGTACCTTTTAATACCCACAAGCTACGAATGAGCTTGTAATTACTATATATTATTTTATAATCTGTAAAAGTGTTTTTATAACTATATTTCACTTTTATCCCCATACTATGTGAGAAAGAAAAACAGGTACATTGGGATCCCCACTCTGTACCTCAGAAGGGTGGAGCCCAGGGAGGGTCAATGACTTGACCAAGGTCTCAGTAATTTAATAGCTAGTAATGGGTAAAGGCCATCAAAGATAAATATGGTGTCTCACAGACAAATGCCATGTACCTGTGGACTCTATGTGAAGAGATATTCTCTTGAATGTGATCTAGTAACTCTGAAAAATCTTACCTATTTTACTCCCAATTAGTTCATGTAACATTGTGATAAAATTCTCTCTTTAGCTGTCCTGTTGCTAAGCAGGATCATATTGAGTTGCATGCTGGAATGCCCACTTTGGGCATTGCCTCAGACTGGGGAGAGTCATGCCAACTCAAGAAGCTAATTGGTTTACAGAGAAGGGAGGGGGAAGTATGCATTCATTCGAGGGCACCAGCCGATTGCCCGGTCTCTTGGCACTGCTTGCCAGCCAATTTGCAGACTGATATTGGCATCGGATCTGAAAAAGTCACTGATCTCCACACACAGCTGGAGGGTATTAGCCTAAAGAAGCAGAATTTAAAAAGGAGGAAGAAGCTGAGACCTAATCCTGTTTTTAGTTTAAAAACTAAGCTCATCTTCTTCCTCCTTTCCTTTCTCTTCCTCTTCTTCACTAATATAGGGTGAATTAGAGAAAACAGAATAGTGTCCAAACTATTCACGTTGCTAGGCAGGGTGAGGAAGCTTCTGAGAACGGAAGGAAGTTTCCTGGGAAATGTCCAGAAGTGTTTGTGGATGGCACTTGGCCTGAAGATGTGCTTCTGGATGCTTTGCTCTAGAAGGCTCTGTAAGCACATCTGAGTGTGTACACACATCAGAGGGCACTTTGGGGACTGGTTGATGTCAAATCTGAAGGGTCCCATCTCCTGCCAAGAAGATGTTTGCCTCTGTCACCTTCTTTTGTCACCTCTGATGTCAGTGTGCAAGGGCCCTTGAATAGAGGAGTGTGTTTGGTATAGATATGTGAAAAGAAGGGACAGTGAAGAAAGAAGAGAGATGGACAGTGCTGTATATTTGGGCCTCCTATGAAAAACCATAAGCCAGTCAATTTTAAGACAATTCTCTTTAAAAAATTCCCCACTACCAAATGTGTTTTAAGCTGTTATGAGAAATTAAACTGCTAAATTTTAAATCTATTTTCAAAATCATTAAAATTACAGAGGAGAATAACCTATATAAATCAAGCTTGCTGTGCTACAGGAGACAATCCAGTTCATCTATGCCTCCAAAATGCCAGCAAATATTCCAAACCAGAATATAACTATCTGTGCTTGATGTGGGAGGGCAACATACATACTTAATAAAAATTTTAAATCCAAGCCTCAGGGCTCAACAAAATTCAGTTCCTGCCTACTGAATTTCTCATTGCAAATAATATACTGCATTGAAAATAGAAAGCTCAAGGAACTGGAATTTTTTTAACTGAAATTAGACAGAAGGCTTTTACTCCATTTAATCAACTGATATGAAACATTTGGCTCTGGTTGACCCATTCAGGCTCAGTTTTTATTTGCTTCTGCTGCCTCCTACTGATGGGGAGCCACGTGGAATGACTGGGGACTGTGTTGTGAGAAACATTGTTGTGCCATCATTATTCTTACTGGCTAAAGACTGTGGACACCTAATTTCTAATTCATGTATTGCCTCTAACTAGTTCTGAAGTCTTGGGTGACCTTGTAGCCTCAGTCTCTTGTAGTGTAAAATAGGGGAACGGAAGACGCTCTCTAATATCTAGTCCAGCTTTAGGGATCTATGATTATCTTACAGTTTTCTCCACTGATTGGAATTACTCCTGAGAGAAGTGTAATATAGTAGAGACCTTCAGCACTTGGCCACATCTGGTTCTCTGCTTCTTCCTGGGTCCATTGAAGTTAGATAGGGTCATATGGCTCTTCCTGACCAATGGACTAAACGTGTAATGTCACTCTGGGCCAAAGAACAGAAGAACAATGTGAGTTTTCCATTGTTTCTGTTCCCCAGACATGGCAACCCTGCAAGCTAAATGTTGAGATAGCAGACCCACAGGATGGAAATGATGAGATCTCTGATGCTTGAAAGAATGCTGACCTGCAGAGCTACTGGATTTGCAAATAACTTGGAAAGGTAAGAAAATAAACTTGAATAACTGACATTGTGAGGTTTTTAACTGCAATATTACACTTCTTTCAGTAGTAATTCCAATCAGTGAAGAAAACTGTAGGATAATCATGGATCACTAAAGCTAGACTGGATATTAAAGAGCGTCTTCCATTACCCTATTTTATACTATAAGAGATTGAGGCTAAAAGGTCACCCAAGTTTTCAGAACTAGTTAGAGGCAATGCATTAATATTGCCTGGTCTACATACAACAAGAACATTTCATTGCTGCAAATCCAGGTGGCTCACCCAGTAGGACCCATTTACACCCATGCGACCAATGAACAATTATTCACAGGCAAAAATCACACAATACGTAACAAGAGAGCAAGTGTTGCTATGTATACCATTAAAAGAAGGCACAAGGAAGAAACAGAGAGCTAGAGATGTTTGATAGACTACACAGCAATCACCCCACGCATGCTTGTCCAATGAAAGAATAATATGAAGTTTCCCTACCTGTGCATTTAAATAAGAAAGGCGGATGGGGAATGTGAACTCTTTGAAAGCATATCTGTATCCTGAGCTCTGTAGCACATGGTAGTGCTCAAGAAGTGTTTGATGAATTCGGATGAATTGAGTGAACACTTAGCATGATAAAGCATATGGTTGACTTTTAAACTGACAATATAGAAATGGATATTGATTCCATTTCTTACTCATAGCCTCTATAAATAGAAAATATCTAAATCTATACATGTATATTATTGCCATTCACACATTTGTTCTTTCATTTATTTGGTAAATATTTATTGAGTGTCTGCTTTGCTCAAACGACTATGTTAAACACTAGGGTGTAGGACTGGATAAGTCCTTATGGACTTTACATTCATGGAGGATGGGTAACAGCAGGGACTGTGGGGTGACAGACACTATATAATTATCTAAATAAAATTGTGATTAATATTACCAAGGAGAATTATGGGATGCTTTGATAGTATATGACTGGGCTACCCAAACTAGGCTGCTCATCACGGAAGGCTTTAACCCTTAGTTCCTGCTGTGATAATTGGATAACTAAAAGACTTGGCTGGATTTTTCAGCTCACATGTGGAATCTTGTGACTGTGGCATTGCTTCCAGCCACAAGTGGTTGCCAAAGTAAAAGCAAGGCAGATGTTTTTCCAGTATTGCTCGAGTTTTGATGCAGCAACCTTAGTCAACACACTAAATATTGCAGAACTCTGGCTTTGAGAAGTAGAGGAAGGAAGGGAAGGGATTCTATCTCTCTTTATCTATATCAACATTTATGTATATATGGTTTTGACACTGTGTAACCTGGCATCCCTCCTTATGAAGAAGAGACTATTATTTTACAGATGAGGAAGCTGAGACATGGAGGGGTAGGCAGCTTGCCCAAAGTCACACAGTTGATACATGCCAGAGCCAGAATTCGAGCTCAATCAATCTGGCTCTAGAGTGAAGGCATTTAACTTCTGCTTTACACAATCCTGCCTCTCTAAATGCTGTCAGAGCAGAGTCATCTTACAAGGGGATCAAGTTCTGAGGTTAATATGTAGCTGAAAATCAATTAACAAAATTATCTTGGAAGAGTCTTAAAAGGTCTCTTAATAAAGCCAATGTGCTATTTTTTTCTGATAGTTTGGAACAGGTTGCTGCTTGTTTGGTTCAATATCTGATAAAATAATTGATTTATGTTTTGGGGTCATGTTATTAGAAATGTACACACCTACAGACACTAGAACCACCTGCAGCTTGGTGAGATCATCACTTTGAAAGGCATAATGATGCTGAGGGTGACATGCCCTTTTCTAGAAAGGGCAAGCAGAAATGCACCATTAATAGTCTTTCTCCCCATTTATTTTATTTTCTTTTTCTAAATCTACATAATTGAATCTTAGCAGGCTGTGTATGTTGATTTGTTGACTTGTCACATTGCTTTGTTATATTTGTTACATGTATATTGATTTGTTTCCTTTCCCAGCTAACAGAGTCCTTTTATAGACAATATTTATTCCTCTCTTCCAAAAAAAAAAAAAAAGTCTGATAGGAAACTTGAAAAGTAAGAATAGCAGATTCTTTGAGTCAAATGGGACTCAAATTATATCACTTAGGTTAGTATTTCTGAAAGGATGATAGGGATGCCACATTTTAAAGTAAGCTTCCAAAGTGATTCTAATACATCTTAAAGTTGAAGGTCATTTATGTGTCTGTCTTGTCCTAGTAGCAAGGATAACAGTGGGCCCTTCTGTCCACCGATTTAACAGTGGAATATACCTTTTATTTTAGCATTTCCTGTAGCACTGTGCCCGTGTTATATCTGAGACCCCTAGTGCTTGTTTCCTGATCATCAGATCTAATGGATCTCAGTGGAGTAAGTAAGTCACTCACACAGTGCCAAGAGAATTCTCCCAAGGTGAGTTCACACCCCACCAAGAATAATGAATCTGAGGAACCAAATACCACTACAAGCATGATTCATGTCTGTTGTCTATACTAGTATCATTCATGGTTTGTAGCTACAAGTATCAGAAACTGACTCACTCGCTTGAGCCCAAAGGGAGTTTGATTTAAATTTCTTCCCAGAAAGGTATCGGGGCTACCAAATCTGTGGGGTTCTGGAGGATCAGGATGGAAAAGCAGGCAGAAACCGAGAAACTCTTGAGGGCTGGGAACCAGGAACTGAGGTAGAGATTCTGCAGCAGGGAAGGGCTGGTCCTCCTCACTGTACACTTCAAGTTCGCTTTCCAGGTGTCTGATCTGCTGGACCAGTTGCCTCTCTTTGCAGCCAAAAAATGACAAAAGCATATACCTTCATGCCTGCCTGAGAGGCAGTCTCCTCCCTACAGGTGATGAAGCACCTTACTTGAACTGTGGGGCATCTGTGCTCTTCTTCTCATCTCTATTTAAGAATTAGGAACTGCAGGGCAGTTTTTTGGGTGGCCTTGGACCAACCCAGTTCCCACATCCCCTTTTTGCTTGCATTTTTCAAGAATAACTGTAGAATGTATTAGGAGTGCAATGTTCTGAGATGGGGAAGGGACTGACCAGAACAGCCAGGGCTCTGCTCCAGTCCCTCCCCCACAAACAGGGTGTCCTTTTCAACATGTTAGCGTAGCGATTCGCATGAGCCTGGGCTATAAAACACAGAGTGGGCTGCTTTCTGGAGTCCCTCAGCTGCTGTGCAAGTGAGGTATGCACAGACAAAACTTCACCTACCTTGGGCAGCCTTCTTAAGACTTGGGGGACCAGCTTGCCCTGAATCCCAGTTTTCTGTTTTCCCTTGCTGCCTATCTATAGGTAATAAACCCACTTCATGTAATTTGTTGTGTATGTGGGTGTTCTGTCTCACTGGACTCAAACAAGTTAGTGACCAGTGCACAGTGAGCCTGCTTTACAGGAGCTTATAGGGAAATATTGTTATAATGAATATACAGTCCTTTGAAAACAAAGCAAAATAACTCCACAAAGCTTCTTTCCCTTTATCCTACATATCATCTGGTTGGTTATATCTGTTGATAGAAAATGATAAAGGTATTTGAAACTGTCAAGAGTATGACATGGTTTAAAGAAAGCACACTTGCTTTTCCTCCCTCTACTGATTTACTTATAGGTGCCTGAGGTCCCTTTATCTATCTATCTATCTATCTATCTATCTATCTATCTATCTATCTATCTATCTATCTATCTATCTATCTATCTATCTATCTATCTATCTATCTATCTATCTATCTATCTATCTATCTATCTATCTATCTATCTATCTATCTATCTATCTATCTATCTATCTATCTATCTATCTATCTATCTATCTATCTATCTATCTGTCTATCTATCTATCTAT
>NW_007727188.1:227404-387975 GCF_000696425.1 Galeopterus variegatus
ATCTATCTGTCTGTCTGTCTGTCTGTCTGTCTGTCTGTCTATCTATCTATCTATCTATCTATCTATCTATCTATCTATCTATCATCTATCATCTGTTTTGGTGTGTCTTAGCACAAAGTTGTTTGAGATGCCCTGTTGACTTGTAGTAGCAGCTCTTATGCACAGTCTCTCATTTATCACTCCCTTACCTGCTGGCTGTGCCTAAGCTCTAGGTTTTTCTTGAACTTCACTAACCTCTACTGGTTTGTAACCATCTACTTAACTGTTAATTTGTAACTTGGAAAAATTACTGGATTTATTCAATCAAATGGTGTTCCTCCCTAGAGAAGGATATTTACATCACTGTTGTTAGTTTCCTGTACCTGTAGGAACCCACTTGGCATGGCCAAAGGTGGACAGGAGATAGGAAGGAAATATTCTCATGGGTAGTTAAAGTCATTAGGAGAGAAAGCAATCAGAATATGTGCAAATATTTACTAAGATATGCACCAAAATATTGCTGTAATTCTGACTCAGATCCATTCTAGAAATAATGGGGGTAAAGATTATAAATAAAATACCATTATTTGGAGGTAAAATTGACAATTGATTTACAGTATTTGAAAAAAAAAATATTGCTATGGCAAGAGAAACTGAGAAGAATTTTTGATTTGCAGTAGATGACATATTATGTGGCAGCTCTACTAAACCAGAGACAGAACCAGTGAAAGAAATCCACCCAGGATTCTAATGGTAGACAGATAAGTACACACTTGGAGCCATATCTGAATATGAGGTACAACATGCCACCTTTTGAACTTCATCACCACTTACTCCCCAAAATTGAAGGGATATTTGAAATGCTAAGCAATTTACCCTATGTATCAAGGATTACTTTCTTGCTCAAACTATATGTGCCAAAAATATTGACACGTGACCCAGTCAATGCAAACAACCTATTACTTACTTTCTGACTGACATGTAACTCTTTTGCTTAGTTAAAAATTTCCCTCCAAATCATTCTAATGACTATCCTCCCGACTGCTCACATGTGAGAGGAAGAGTATTCACAATCCAATTGTTACTTTTCCAAGTCAAATTCTTAGCAAATTTATTCTAGATTCAAAAAATAATTGCCATTTTCTTTCTGTCTCTTCTCAGGGGGGAAAAAAAACCCACCTTCAAGAGCTGCCATGCCTTCCTCTCATGGTGTAGCTAGGAAATGTGCAACCCAGGGCTGCTAATGCATGGAATAAATGGACAGTCTTGCTAACTCCTATTATCATCATTGTGTCTAGAGTCTATGTCAGTTCAAAACTAAAATGTCTTCCTTTAAATCCACAGTACTTTAAATATCCCAACTGTATCGGCATTTATATAATGCCCATCTGCGTGATATCAAGTCATTTTGACAAATGTTCCATATTTCCACATTGTGTGTGTGTGTGTGGGGGGGCGGCTGAGAAAAATTGAGAGGTTATTCAAATAACTTTTTGGGGGTTTTTCACATGTCCAAAACTTGATAGTAAAGGTCATGTAACTTGGAGGAAACATGGGCAAAAATGAATCTAAGTAGATCAGAAATGACTAGTCAGCTCCATTTTCATTTCTACCACACTATTTTACATCATTAATTTTAAATGCAAGGGACTGGAAAGAATTGACTTCTATTTAATGAGGTTTGATTTATTCAACCTTGTGTTATTAGTGAAAATAGGATACCTTGTTAGTTGGAAAATATATTTTAAATAATGCACTATTTTGAATAAATTATCAGGTTGATGAGTATATAACGATAATATTGATATCGCTTTACATTTGCACAGAATGTGGCAGTTTACAAAGCCCATTCATATGCATCACTTTCCTCAGTCTTCATAATTCTCTGGATATTACTGTTCATATTTTATAGATAGGATCCTAAAGCTCAGAGAGGTTAAGTGACAGCTAATAAGGGAAAAACAAGGGCTTCCTCTCTGGTTTTCTGCCTCAATGTCCTTTTCAGCAGTCACTTTTAACAAAAACAACCAAACAAGAAGATGACCCTTATTATCTCTCGCCTACACTTTTTCAATCGCCTCTTGTCTGTTATCAGTGGCACCAATCTTCCCTACTCCCACTCTTAATCTTCCCAAAAACCATTTAAATCAGCAGTCTGTCCTAACAGACCCCTCTTGGAGCTTCTTTGTCTAGAAGTTAAATTTTAACTCCTTTTTGGCATTCAGTGTCCTTCACAATCAGGCTTAAATCTGGCCTCAACCTACTTCTTCAGTAGGTTGTCCCTGCCACATGGCCTATAACAGCCCACTGACCTCGTGATTGCCCCTGTGTTGTTCCACCACTTGCATCTTTGCAATTGGTTTTTCCCTAGGGTGCCTTTTCTTTATCTTCTACCTGATAAATTTCTACTTTTGACCTGAGAAGGAGCTCAGAGGTTACCTCCTGTATGATGCCTTTCCTCCCCTCTCACATGCACTTCATTATTGTTTCTACAAAATGAAATTGAAATCACGTGTGTGAGCTTCCTAAGAGACAACCTCTTGTTGATCTTTACATCTCCAGTTCCTACCACAATTTCTGACATTCAACAACTAATTTTGAAATTAATAAAGTATCAATCATTTATTCAGTAGCAATGAAAATATCTGCATTTATTAAATATATCAAAACTCTTTTATAGCAATTCCACTTTGAATTAATTAATTTCAATTAAAAAAATTGAAATCAGGTCTCAAAGATATATTTGTACACTCATGTACATAGTAGCCAAAAGGTGAAAACAACCCAGTGTCTATCAATGAATGAAGGAATAAACAAAATGTGGTATATATCTATAACAGACTTGTATTCAGCCTTAAAAAGGAAAGAGTTTCCAACATATGTTATAACGTGAATGAACCTTGAAGACATTATGCTGAGTCAAATAAGTCAGTCATAAAATGATGACTACTGCATGACTCCACTTATACGAGGTGTCTAGAGCAGTCAAACTCATAGATACAGAAACCAAAATGGTGATTGCCAGGAATTGGGGGAAGGAATAAGAAGCGCTTTGTTTAATAGGTACAGAATTTCAGTTTCATAAGATGAAAAGATTCTGGAGACTGATTGCACAACACGGGGAATATACTTAACACGACTGAACAGTACACTTAAAAGTGACCAAGATGTTAAGTTTTATGTTGTGTATTTTACTGCAGTTAAAAAAATTTTAACGGTTAAAAAAACACTGTTGGTGACATTTACTTCTTAAAAGAAATGAATAAACTAAGGAGATTATTTTGAACATTGCAGTATGTGTGTGTATGTGATAAAGATAAGGAGTTAGGGTGGAGCAAGAAACAAAAGAGAAATATTAAATATTTCTGCTTTCAAGAACTGGCTTTCTAATTGCACAGATAGAAACAGACATATAAAGTGATGATATGGCTTCAAACCAATAAGTCTCCATAAAAATTCAGATGCTCCTTGACCTACGATGGGATTAAATTCCAATATAACCATCTTGTGCTAAAAATATCATGTCAACAATGCATCTAATACACCTAACCTACTGAACACCATAGCTTATAGCCTAGCTTATCTTAAATGTGCTCAGAACACTTAGCCTACAGTTAGGCAAAATCATCTAATATAAAGCCTGTCTTATAATAAAGTGCTCTATTTTTAAAATACTGTACTGAAAGTGAAAAACAGAATGGTTGTACGTGTACTTGAAGTACAGTTTCTATTGATTGCCTATCTCTTCCATGCAGTAGTAAAGTTGAATATTCCTAAATTGAACCATCGTTTGTCAGGGACCATCTGTTGTTTAATCACTGGTCAAGTCCTGAGGTAAGATTGAGTAGAAGACAGTGGAGTTAAATTGGATTAATCTTGGAGCTCTTCGAGAAGGAGGTAGATATGTAGCCTCATGGTGAAGATTCAGTTGCAAAAATATTGGCACAGAAGGAATGGGCTCTGGAAAGGCATAGGGATAGAAATGAATGAGCTATTTGTGAGGGGGTATATTTGCTTTACAGGTATCAACTTATTTAATTCTTCAACAGCTATATAAAGTAATTACTTTTTATAATCTCTCTTTTATTTGAGTAAATTGAGGCAGAGAAATTTAGAAAACATACCAAAAGAGAATACATAGTGAATAGCAGAGAGAGGTTTTAAAGCCAGGCCACTTGGCTCTAACACCTTTGTAATTACCCAATGGACTATGCTCTACTGTCTGGTCAGTTCCACTATGAAGCAGTTCTCCATGTATCATTTCTACACACCCTTTTTAAGCTCATTGTCACTTTTCAAGAGCACACTATATTACCATAGGAGAGCTTGGAATCCAGTCGACTGAATATTTGCAGATGACTTGATGAGATAAAATAGATTTAAGCAATAGTATGAGAAATTCAATTTAGAGAGAAATTTTTGGTAACATGGGTTCAGTCCATTTGACATAAAGATTGAGGTTAGGGAATCTACTTCTCTGGAAAACAGTCTCTATCACCGTGCTTTAGCACTCTGACTCTATAGCTCCATAGCTATTTTTCACGTACAATATTCTTTTGTGGGTTATCATTCCATGAAATTTCTTTTGCAAGTTGCACAGTATTTTCAATTGTATCAGGCTGTAGACTGTCATGAATATGTCTGACTTCCACCAGAATTTACATTTTTTTTGTTTCCATAATTACAATGGATGTGTTAAATTATTTTCAAAAGAAAATCATAAATGGGAGATAGGGAATGGATGTGTATGATTGTGGTGGGAGGGGTGGTTGGGGAACATCAACTGTTCCATATTAAATCATATGTATTAATACCTAATATGAGAAAAGGCACATCATGGTTTGAATGCTGTGTATAGAAAAAGAGAATGTGTTAATCTACATTAAATTAAAGTAGGGTCAAATAATGGAAAGAACGAGGTGGATTATACTTAATAATGAGTAATTTTTATTCTGGGAAGTGCTTTCCTATATTCAGAGTTTTTTGGGTTTTTTTTCCCTGTTTTGATATAAAAAGAACACCATGTAATTCACTAAGATTTTGTTGTATTTGAAAACTATTCAAATGATCTGTTCATAAATACTTTGATAAAAAGTGAGAAATAAAGGTACACATTTTATCAGGTTTTAAGCTGAAAGCTATCTCTTAGCTTTTTTACATAGAAAATAAGTCTTTTGGATTCAAATCAGTGGAGACATGGAAGAGAAGGAGAAAAGAAACCTTTTCAAAAACCTCAAAAGCATTTTTGGACAGCAGTCCACTGACAAAATATCTCACCTCACTGAGTATAAATGAATTAAAAACATGTGGATTGTGTTTTGCCCAGGATAGGCAGGGGCTTAAAATGTAAGGAAAAAAATTTTTCGACAAATCTTATTTGGTATTTTGCTGAACCTAAACCATTTTTGCCAAAAGTTTACTTTTGTGGCTGAATTTGGAATAGAAAACAGAAGTATATAAAAAAAAAAGTGTAATCACTTACATGGATGAATGGGATTTTAAAGTGAAACTGTTTTAAGGTTGATGATAATTTAATTTTCTTCTAGGAGCAGACTGATTCATGCCAAAAGTAATGAATACCTTCACTTTCTTCTGGTTCCACATCTGAGTGTGCCAGAAAATTCCAAATTTTGCCTTATAGAATTTAAAGACCCAATATATGCCTGAAAGGTAATTATGCTTCAGGATACACTTCTCTTGAACAAAATCTGAATTTCAGGGCTCTGCCTTCACTATGATATGCCTAAAAGTTGTGGCACATGTGTGTCTCCTGCAGAGGATCAGCAGCTTATGTTAGAATAATATTGTTATTTAACAACTTTTCATTTCATTTCATTTTTTTCAAACAGCACTAGAACTTTATCTTTTCTTCGGTCTCCATTTGGTCTGTTAAATGGGATCTGGAGAGACTTGAATTCTAAACACATCATCATGGAAGACCAATGGAAAAATCCATGATTATCTTGTACTATGTCTACCAATGCCATGGCAACTTGTTAAGCTGGTGTACGGAGAGTAGGTAGGGAGGACCAGGTATACTGGTCATTTGGTATTGGGTATCCCCTGTAATCAGCAGACCCTCTTCTCATATACCACCTACTCATTCTCCCCACTAAAACATATTTGCACATATGCATCCATGCATATATCAGCAAACAAAATTAAAATGTCTATGTTTTGATAATATTGTCACCATAAAGCTACCACTTCAGGATGAGATATCTTAGAAGAGTAAACAAATTTTCTTGGTGTCTACAATTTTCTTTCATTAAACAATTCTATTCATGGTGAGTACATCACTGTTATTGCTATTCTCCAGAAATGATAAAGCAATTTACTACTATTTCCTTGGAATTTCAATGTCAAAAGCTCTACAGACATGTCTTTCAATTTTACCTTTGAAACATAGGACAGCAAAAACAAAAAAACCAAAGGGCAATAAGCAAAGTTGAAAGCCTCGATAGCAATTTTTATAATTTTTAGTTTTACCTCAGGATAAGTGCAACTTCTGCAAGGAGATATATAATCTATGAATGAGAGGTACAGGCTATTTATGGTAGCAAGCCAAGAAAAATGTAGGAAATTTCTAGAAGTCCCTTCCTCTTCATCTTACAGTTCATTTTCTTACTTTATAAATAGAAAAAATAAGTCTACTATTTTGGCTGTGTAAATAAATAAATAAGAACTACTGGGTTTGAAATCTCGTGATTCTAGTATTTTTGACTAATCCACTTGCACACTATTTCAGGTGAATTCTTTCCTTAATGTATAAGCAACCTTCACCCCAGTGCCCCAAGTTTCAATAGGCTATCGCCATCCACACATCTATAGTCAACCTTGTTCATCTGGCTTCAGCCTATCAGAGCAATCAGGCAGGATTAGACCTAAAGACAAATTCAGTTGTATATACTTATACAGATTCAAAGCCAGTCTTTTTGCACAGAAGGGTAGGCAACTATCTATATGATGATACTTTTGGATGCTACAAACCACAGTGTCTAGAAAACATAGAGACAGGAATTCTGGCCTTTTGCTACTGCCTTGGTTGAACGCTAAAATTAACATTGTTTTCTGTAGTAGATTTATGAATAGAAGTCCTAAGAACTGGGATAGAAAGTACACTCAGGAACATGTAGGACATTGAAGGAGCTTTGTGTAATGCAGTAAGTGAATGGTTAGGGCAGGAGAAGGAACAATTACCAAATTCCTAATTTCTAAGCTAGTGGTAGCCTTGAATTATGTTTCAGGGAACATGGTTGGAACCATAGTATTCAGATTTTTGTATTAAAATAGGAGGGTGAAAGGGGAAAATGACATGTAGATGAAGATTATTAGTGAGCATCAACTAAGAGTTAGCACTTTTTTCACATTATCTCAATTGATTACTCAAACAAACTTATGAGGTAGGTATTATGGCCATTGTTCAGAAAATAAGATAAAGTCAGAGAGACTAAATATTTATCCAAAGTCACACAGCCAGTAAGTAGAAGTACAGAATGTGAATCCAGGTCTCTAAGAACAAAATAGTATTATGCTGCTTTCCAAGAACTGTACTATAATTTACTTATATTCTTCCATATATATGTAAAAAGGTTATCTTATCACTGGCAAAATATCAAACAATCTGTAAAGAACACTTACATTTTGATTTTTAAACACTAGCAAAACATCTTTAAACTATTCTGCATCAGAAATGCCTGGAAGAATTGATTTTTTTGTTTATTGGTTTTATTTTGCTTTTAACCATAATGGGCCCTATTATGTCCTCTTCCTTGATGATAGACAAAAACTGAATTTTAAAAGAATGAGGAGGTGAAATAGACATGTTTGAATTTTATCATTATAATTTTATTACAGTTAAAGAGAAAATTTTGTTTTTAAGTATATATATTCTAGATAGTGTATTTTTCTTTCTTTCTTTTTTCTTTTCCTTACATGACATCCTTCTGGTCTGTGGTGGCTTTTAACTTGGGTAACAAAACATAATGGCACATATAGAGATGTTTCAGTAAATTGCTAAAATTGCCACATTGTCAAGTAGAATCTAATTTTGTGTCGATAGTCCTAGGGGAATTTAGAACACATCTTAAACACTGTTCCTCTTATTGTCACTTTTAAAGTGAGAGAATTGGCTAAGTAAACAAACTCATGATTCTCGACTGTACCCCTTCAAGTTCTTGTCTCTGTGGTCCTTTCACTCAGCCATCTCCAAATGCTCACTCCAAAAGTTCGTGATATGAGATCCTTCCAAATACAAGGGGAAAAAAAATGAGGCTAATCACCTCCTTAACAATTAATTATTTCTCAATCAATAAAATGGACTTTTTCTTTATCCAGGGGCTTCATCCTCTACATAATACTTTGTACTCTAGTTTCAGGTAATCTGCAGTTTGGAGTAGTTTTAGTTCAGGTATTAGCTAGGACTAATAGTGTTGATGATCCCATCTGCCTGGAAAAACGAATAGATGGTATAAGAGAATGCTACTCCAGATACTAAAATTGCATTGCTATAGATTTGAAACAATATGGGTTGTAAAAGCACTAAGTGCTAGACAGCTACATACATCTCTTGGCATGTTTCAAAGACAAAAATATGTGCACAATGAAATGAAGGAAAATCATTACATTCATTATCACCTTTACCTGGTAAAAGTTTTCTGTTATTAAACTGCTGAAAATTTCTCTCTTGTAGGAAAGATAGATGGTTGGAAGAAACATCTTCAGGCACTGCAGAGTTTCTCAGAGGAATTAAGAACAATTCTTCATTGTCATGGACTGCAATTAAGTACTGGAACGTTCAGAGGCTTATGAGGGCTAAGTGAAAGTTTGCAAAAATTAAAGATGATATGCTAATTATATATTGACATGTAGGAATTTCCTTTTCCAATCTTATGTTTTCCTATCAATGAAGACCTTAAGACACTGAATAACTTCTCAGAAATTTAGATTTAGCTAGCTTTCTAGCTCTCCTATCACATAAAATTTCCCTAATCCTATAATTCATTTGCTCTTCAACAGCTTCCTTCATATGCCCTTTTCATGGCTTTTCTTATGTGGGACATTCCATGTTAAAAGTTTCTCTAGTGTCCAAACCCAGCAGCTGGCTGATCAAGCCAAGACATGTTTCCTCTGAGTGTGGACCAATCAGGGGCCCTCTCCAGAGGAGCAGCATTCAAGCTGAGCTGCTGGCTGACAAGCCTCATTCTTTCCTGAGCATGGACTAGCTGGGTGCCCTGCTCCCAGGGCAGCAGTGCCAAGCCAAGCTTTCAGCCAATCAGTCCCACGATTTCCTGGAGCAGGGACCAACTTGGTGCTGTGTCCCCAGGGCAACAGATCCTGAGTTGGTGAACTAGTCACACAACCTTTGCAGCCTAAGCCACTGAGTCACTTGCAGGCATTGCTGACATTGACTATAGATGAAGAAACTGCATGAAGACTGTACTATTGCACCGACCCAGAGCAAAGCCAGTATACCCTACCTGACACTCTAGGATACATCTGCAGGTAATTTTCTTTCCCCACACAAGCCACTCTACAAAATCGAAAGAGGCAATTGTTCCACAAGATGCACAGATATCAGCACAGGAATACAAAAAACATAAAAAATGAACATGACACCACCAAAGAAACACAATAATTCTTTATTAACTGACGCCAAAGAACTTGAAATTTCTGAATAGCCTGAAATGTAATTCAAAATGATAATCTTGAAGAAACAGCAAGATTTAACAGAATACAGATAGAAAATTCAACAAAATCAAAAATCAATTCATTATCTGAAAGAAAAATTTAACAAAGAGATAGATATAAATATAAAAAATTTTGGAACTAAAAGTTTGAATGAAATAAAAATACAACCAAGAACTTTAACAACAGATGGGTTTTTGAAATAACCCAGTTACCAAAAAAAAAAAAAAAAGAAAAAAAGAAAAGAAAAGGAAAGAAAAAGAAAGAAAGAAAACAAAGAGAAGCCTACAAGACATATAGGACAACTTTAAGCAAACAAATTTTCAAATTATGGCAATTCTGCAAGGGGAAGAGAAGGAAAAAGGCACCAAATGCCTGTTCAATAAAATAATAGCTAAAAACTTCCAAGGTCTTGGGAGAAATATGGATATCCATATTCGGGAATCTCAAAGTTCTCCAAATAGTTTCAACCCCAAAAATGTCCTCCCTGAGGCACATTATAGTAAAATTGTCAAAAGTCAAAGACAATGAGAGAATTCAACAAAAAGCAAGAGAAAAGCATCCAGAAGTGAAAGGATGATAACCACCATCATAAAAACATGTGAAAGTATAAAGCTCACTGGTAAAGAAGACACACAAATGAGAAAGGGAAAGGAATCAAACTATATCACTACAGAAAGTCACCAAAGGGCAAAGATAAACAATAGAAGAAGAAAGAGGAGGAGGAGGAGGAGAAACTAAGGATATACAAAAACAAAACCAAACCAAACAAATAAAAACACCCAAAGCAAAACAAACTAGAAGACAATTAATAAAATGATAGGAGTAAGTCCTCACCTGTCAATAATAACCTTAAATGTAAATGAATTAAATTCACCTTTAAAAGATGTAGACTAGTGGAATAGATGAAAAAACCAAGACACAGTAAGATGCTGCCTACAAGAAACTCATTTCACCTGCAAAGACAAAACAAACAAAACAAAACAAAGCAAAACAAACCTGAAAGTGAAGGGATGGAAAAAGATTCTATTCAAATGGAAACAAAAACAAGCAGGAGTAGCTATAATTATATCAGATAAAACAGACTTTGAATTAAAAACTATAAAGGGAGAAAAAAGAGGTTACTTAATACAGGAATCAATTCAGAAAGAGGATTTAACAACTGTAAATATATATGCACCAGCCCTAAAGCACCCAGATATATAAAGAAAATCTCATTAGATATAAAGAAAAGGTAGAGTCCAATACAATAATATTTGGGAGCTTTAATACCCAATCTCAGCATCAGACAGCATCTAGATAGAAAATCAACAAAGAAACATCAGGTTTAAACTGCACTATGACCAACTGGACCTACCAGACATTTACAGAACATTTTATCCCACAGTGACAGAATATACATTCTTCTCATCAGCCGGTGGAACATTCTTCAGGATAGACTGTAGGGTAGGCCACAAAAGACGTTTCAACAAATTTTGTTTTATTTATTTTTTTGGTGGCTGTCCAGTAGAGGGATTGAACCCTGGACCTTGGTATTATCAGCATCACACTCTAACCAACTAAACTAATCAGCCAGCACAGTTTCTACAAACTTTAAAAAATCAAAACTATATCAAGTATCTTTTCTGACCACAGTGGAATACAATTAGAAATCCCTTTCAAAATACCAATGATAGTCTTTACAGAAATAGAAAAAAAAAAATCCAAAAATTTGTCTGGAACCACAGAATCCCAGAATAGCAAAAGCAATCCTGAGCAAAAAGAACAAAGCTGGAGGCATCACACCATCTGACTTCAAAATATACTACAAAGCTGTAGTAACCAAACAGCATAATAGTGTAAAAGCAGACACACAGGCAAATGGAACAGAATAGAGAACCCAGAAATAAACGCACGTATGGACAGTCAACTGATTGTTGACAAAGGTGCCAAGAACGTACATTGGGGGAAGGGGAGTCTCTTCAATAAATGGTGCTGGAAACCTGGATATCCATATGCAAGAGAGTAAAACTAGACCCACTATCTCTCACCTGGAAGACATTATGTTAAGTAAAATAAGTCAGGCACAGGAAGATAAATACCACATGTTCTCCCACATATGTGGAAGGTAAAAACATTTTTCTCATAGAAGTAGAGAGTATAATAATAGTGGTTACTAGAGGCTGGGAAGGGTAGGTGGGGAATAGGAAGAAGTTGGTTAAAAGATACAAAATTACAGCTAGATAGGAGGAGTAAGTTCCAGTGTTCCATAGTTTTGTAGGGTGACTCTAGTAAACAATATGTAAACAAAACTTTACTTTTGTTCCATAAGTGATCTGTATGACCCTGTTTCACTTATTCCCCAAACAAAATCAACCTGGTTGAAATACAGCCTCACTCTATTGTATTAGTGTGTAATTAATTAGTTCTTTCATTTGACCAATTAATGACTATGATAGACTAAGAGGGTATCAGAACTTAAAAAAAAAACGATGTTATAATGAACATTTAATGTAATTTACTTAACTGTATATAATGGAGATTTCATGAAGAGATTTTAACATATAAATAATAAATCTTTTAAATTGACACATAATAATTGAAAATATTTATGGGGTACAGTGGGATATTTCAATACATGTATACAATGTGTAATGATCAAATCAGGGTAACTAACATATTCATCACCTCCAACCTTTATCATTTCTTTGTGTTGGTAACATTCAAAATCTTCTCTTCTAGCTATTTGAAAAATAAAATCTTGGGTATATCTTATTTCTCCTTGAGGAAACTCAATGAATGGCAATATGGATTTACAAACCAGTATTAGGAGGTGGTTATTCTGATTATAAATAGATTCATCAGCTTCCACATCTGTTAACAGATCAGAGGTTACTTATCAGAGTTCAGATTACAGTGAAATGTGTAGAAAAAGAAAAACAAACCTAAAGTTTGTATGTTATAGAAGATCACTATCAAATGCCTTTCTAGGACTCTAGAGTCAAAGGACTAATCTAATACTCAATGCCATCAATAACTTTCTCCACAGTATTTAATGTCAACTATTGATGCTCAGAAAAGCCAACCCTGCTCAAAATGTGTTCTTTTGATTTATGAGCAATTCATTCACCATATCATTCTCCCTGACCCACAGCGAGCAAATAGGCATTAAGCTCATAGTTTGCTAATTATTAGGAATGGAAAGGGCTCTTATAGATCATCCAATCCTGACCTCTTGTTTTGTAGATGCTGAGATATAAGGCCCAGTTACTATCCCCAGGCTACCTAGCTAATAAAATAATAGAGCAAGGAGAAGAATTTTAGCCTACGGCTCTTTGCTGTCACCACAATTAAATAATGAATTTCTTTTCATGTCAAAATCACCTCAACTTAGAATTCAATGCCTACATGACTTTGCACCATGCCTAAAATAATATTCCTCAAATATCTGTTTGTATTCTTTATAACTGCTTTGATTCCAGAATAGAGGGTTCTTGAAAGATGTGTAGATTATATTTTCCAAAAATGGTCACAATGATGTTTCCCATTTCATACACTCTTCCGCATTGTGTCACTTTGCCATTCCTTCAATAAGAGTTTATTTCTTCAACCCCTTTGAATCGGAGTGGGCCATGTGACTGCTCTATTCAATAGAATACTACAGAAGTCATGTTATACCAGTTTTGAGCATGGCCCTTAAGTGGCCCGACAGTTGCTGCTTCCAGCTTTTTCGAATGTTTGCTCTTGGGATGTTTCCTCTGAGAACCCAGTCTCCATACTAAGAAACAGAAGCCACATGACAAGTCATGTTCAGGTGCCCCAGCCTAGGTAAGTTCTCATAACAGCCAGCATTAACTGCCAGCCACGTGAGTGTGCACCTGCACATCCAGCCCAGGTGAGCTTTCAGATGACCCCAGCCCTAGCTGATGACTGCCTATAAATGCATGGGAGACCTCCAGTGAAAACCACCCAGATGTACCCAGTCAACTCACAGACCTTAAGAAATATTATTTCATTTTTGTTTTAATTACCCTAAATTTGGGGGTGGTTTGTTATGCAGCTGTAGACACGTGGAACAATGGCACAAAAGTTAGCAGTTATGGCTGCCCACGGATTCATGACAGTGAACCTCCGATGTACTCTCACCTCTGCCAAGTAAGCCCCTCTTCAAGCCTCACCGACTCCTGCACATACAGTTCACCTTGACAGATCCAGCTCTCCCACTCTTCCTATTAGCAAAACCTGTCAGGTTTGAAACTGATGGCTGGGTATGTGGATTTTTCAGTAGAAATTCTAGGAAACTTCAATGTTTCTTAACTTAGAAAAAAAACACTCTATTTTTCCATATGGGTATCTCCCTTAGGTAACAAGGGTCAACAGAGGTCATAAAGCCCAAGAGCAAGTTAGATAGAATGTTGACCTTTCCAGAAAGCACAGAGCTAAATTTAATACCCAACACGGTAACTATTTTAGCCTGGAGGGACAGTATATTTGCTTCCTCCTTTTGCAAGCTTCTGATATTTATATTTTTACTTTAATAGTCTTATGTACATGTCTTAATTACACCTCTAATTCCTCTTGGAAGCAGGCAGGTTCTAAATTACAAACCAATAATAAGTTTTTTTCCTGTCCCCTGCTGGTCTAATCCTCTCCAAACTATGTGAGAGACATTTTACTCTCCTCATTTAGCACAGTGTTCCCCAAAGCACAGGACTGGTACCAATGGCAGAACATGAGAAGATTTAAGGTAGACCAGATGTTATTAAATTTTTGATTTTAATAATTAGGTGTTTATTTTAAAATATATTAGAAAATATAAAACTACATCACATGTATTTTTACACAGGATAAGGTTGATTTAAATGTAAATTAATAATACTTTGTGGATTTGGCCAAACTATGAAGGTGGCAGACAAATGATTGGGAAACACTGATTTGGTAATGTCTAAACAGCCTTCAGAGTCCTGGGTTCCCTCCTCTTTCCATTGATTTGTTGCTGGGTAGTTGCACCTTTCCGGCTTATTGATTTTTGGCCTTCTCTTTGAGTCAGCAAGCTATTACTCACCACAACTGGAACTCATATAAACAACTTTTTCTGTATCTCATTTCATCAGCAAGCTTAATTCACAATTTTTTGTGTTATAGTAGATGCTCATCAAGTCCAGTTCAATAACACCTCCATGTACTAAAGAGCTGCTTTCCATAGATGACCCTCATTGTCAGAAGATTTCCAGAGCTCAGTAGCACAGGGTAGGATTTCCAGACCCCGAAGAGATCCATATTTGAGACAGTCACTGCTCTCTTCTTCCTTCCCGTTCCCTCCAGCCACAGCCTCATCCTCAAACTCTACAGATGACCCAGCAGTCATAGGCAGCAGCCCCTGCCCCCACTGCCATTTAATGACCACCACCATTTCTTTGTTTCTGCATCTTTATCTACCCCTGATTCTTTCACCTTACACATTCTATGTTAGAGTTGGAAATAGTGTATTAACACTTCCTACAAAACTACAATGTGTGTGATTTGTATAAATAAATTGCAATTGAAAATAATTCTGGAGACATCGTTAAAAAGACAGCTTATTATATCTTTTATCAATGGGGAAATGAACTGTTCCCATTTTTGAACTTCAAATACTGCTTAGGCATGTGTGCCTCTTCAATCTGAACATCAAATCAACCATCCCCTGTAAGCCAGATCAAGATCCACGGGCACATATCCTGGTCATAGATGCCTCACAGACACCCTCATTTAAGACCTTTGAATTTACCACCTGCTCTGGAGATAAGGTTCTCATCTATTCCCATTTATTAGTAGGTGCTTAAAAGGAGGCACTTTCTGACATGCAATAAAAAGCAAACCTAATGAGCAAATGGCAGTGAACTTGAGGGGCACTTTAGAAGAAGGTCTATCAGTATTCATAACTCTGACACACCATAAAAGACAATTTAGTGCAACAAAAATGTGTCAGAAAAGATATTGAGTTAACTGAAGGGGGAATTTTCTGGTAAAACACATAAGAGTACCCATTTCAACTGATCTGAACTATTAATATATTTTCCCCTTTTCTGACAACTCATTTACCAAGTGTCAGATGAATGGTATTGCAGGCAGCACTGATATTAACTCTCAAATGAGGTTCTGTAACAATGAAAGGTACATAAGTATTCCACCCTAGCATCTTCTCTATAATTAATGCCCTCGGCCTTGCCTAGGCAGCTGATGCCACTCAAAAATTAGAAAAATTATCTTTGGAAATAATTCTCATCGTGCTATAGTTTCTTTACTTTTCATACGACTCATTTTTCACATGATACAGACAAAAGTAAAGGACATCTTCAGATTCTTAAGGCAACTTAACCTTGATATTTCAAAGCAATATATAACATCAAATTAAGATTGTTTAAGCTATGTGCTTTTTTTCCTCAAAAGAATTTCTTAAATCCAAATAAACAAAACCAATACCCCAAACCCAAAAAACTAAATAAAGGCAAAACCTCTGCATTGCACACTGTGGAGGGGAAAATGTATAATCACATTTACACTTAGTTAATGTAATGATAAGTACAGTCAATAAATGTAAGCTTTCCCTAAATCATACTGGTATGCGATTTATATAGAATAATGGAGAAATTTACCCTTTTTAGTCCTCTTTTTTAATAACAGAATTCCAGTTAACCTTTCTTTTGTCCTTGATTTATAGCACCTATATTTTATGTTATTCTTTAAAACCGTACATATGTGAATGCTACACATTATGAAAGTTAATAGTAATATTCACAGAGAATGGAGTATAGAATTTGAAAGCAACCCGAATAACAAACCTCATAAGCCCATGCTGTGAGTTTTACTACTGCAGTATCAAACTCAATTATTAATAGTTTTCTGTGAGATTTCCACACGTGGCAGTGTGGACAATGGAAGAGCAGCACATTTCTAGAATTATGATTTCTTTTCATCTCTGTGTCATTTAGATAACAATACAGTTAATAAAGGTAATCTGATCAAACACTGGGTTTTCTCAAGTGAAATACAGAGGAAAAAAGCAAGTGGGAAGAAAAGCAAATGATTCTTAAACTGCCTTTATTGCTGAAACTCAAAAGACTAGAAATTGTCCTGCATTACATTTTTACATTTGCTATCATTATTCCACGAGAGCCATGAAGCCACTTTATCTGGAAATTGCAAAAATAGACATCAGAATTTCACTGGATGATTTCAGGTCAAACTAAGTTAGTCTATTCACTTTGTAGCAAGCTTAGTGAAGACATGTTTCATGTGATCATGAATCTTTGACTTTCATTTGTAATCTATATTATTAATTGCTACAGTAAAAACATATGAAGCTCTCAGAGTATGTAAGAAAACACTAAGCCATTGACTCTAATATTCTTGTGATATTACCTCAATTATTTAATCATTCATCCATCCATTCAGTCATTTATTTGTTATTCAACAATAATTTAATGAGCATCTAACATGGATCTGGTCCTCTGTTATGGCCCTGGAACTCCAAAGGTAATTAAAACGTGGCTCCTACCCTTGAGAATTTTATATTCTATAGGAAAAGCTGAGTGAAGAAAAGATGTTCTTGATACAATGCGGTGAATATAATGTAAGTGCTCACCCAGGGTGCTCAACTGGTATGTGGGGATATGTCTTAGTCAGTCTGGGCTATAATAACAAAACATCATAGAGTAGGAGGCTTGAACAACAAACAGTTATGTCCCACAGTGGTGGAGCCTAAGGTCCAAGATCAGTGTGCCAGCACGGTTGGGTTCTTGGTGAGGGCTCTCCTCCTGGTTGACAGACGGCTTCCTTCTCACTGTATCAACACATGACAGACAGAAAGAGCTCTGGTCCCTTCATCACCTTATAAGGGCAATGATTCCATCACTGGTACTGCACACTTATGACCTCATCCAAATCTAATTACCTCCTGAAGGCTCTACTTCCAAATACCATCACATTGATAAGCGCTTTAACATATGGATTTGGGGAGACCCAAACATTCAGCCCATAGGAGGCCATAGTGGTGCAGTAGGCTGAGAGGACTCCAGCAGGGAAGGACTTACTGAGAAGTGTGCACAGTGTTTTCAAGGATGGACAGGAAATGTCATTTAATGGACATTCAGGAGATGAATACCATCCAGCAGGAGACTGAACGAGTACTTAGGGAGGTAGAGTAAAAAACAGAGTAGGAATGGAACAGAAGGAAAGAACAGAAGTTGAGTGTATTTTGATCTCTATTTTACAGGAAAAGATATTGAGAGTCCAGTGCAGTCCTTAACTCTTAGTGTGTAGTGCTAAGTCTTGAACTCATGATGAAATGGTGAGTTTAGTTGTGGATTTATGTTTGAGACAGCAGTAGGTGACGTATACTGGGATATCAAATATCTAATTGAATTATGTCTGAAAATATAGATTTTATTCCTGTATTTGTTTGTTTATTCATATGCCAGGCATATAAATTGTTCTAGAGGTTACAAGAGTTGACATAAGACAAATCTCAAATCCTTGTACTCACTAGTGGGGAGAGGGTAAAGTGGCATGATAGACAACAGGTGATTATATTACAATGTATAGAATGTGAGTGGTTGTCGGTGTTAATGAGAAAATAAAGCAGGTAACAGGGATGTGGTATTGCAGTTTTGAATCAGTGGTCAGCAAAGATCTTAGTGAGATGACATTTATATAAAGAAGGAAAAGCAGTGAGTCACGTGGGTATCAAAGAACAGAGTGTTACTGGAGGAGGGAACAGACAGTGCAAAGGTCCTGAGCCTGGAACAGGTCTGGCAGGTTTGAGGAAAAGGGTGAAGAGAAGGAGGCTGGAGCAGAGTGAGAGAGATTCGTAGGAAAGGAGGAGGGGGCGGGATGATGTAGAATCTTGTTGGCCGCTGTGAATACTTTGGCTCTCCTCTGACTGAGATAAGAAACCATTACAGAGTTTTGAGCAGAGGTGTGAGATGATCTGACTCACATTTTGGCAGGATAACAGTCCTCTGTGTTGAGAATAGACTGAATGGGACAAGGGCAGAAGTAGAAAAGTCAGCTGGGAGGCCGTCATGATAATCCTGGGGAGAGACCACAGCGGTTGCACAGGGTAGCCAAGCTGGAAGAGGGCAGAAGTGGTGAGATTCTGGATGGACTTGTATTGTGAAGAAGAACGAGTGGTATTTGCTAATGAATTACATGTGGTGAGTGAGAGCAATAGGAGAGGTAACAGTGACTCCAAGGTTTTTGAAATGAACAAATGAAAAGCTAGAGTTGTCATTCACGGAGACGGAGTGAGAGACTGAAGAAGATAAGAAACTCGGTTTTGGAAATGTTAGATTGAGAACAGTATTAGGCACCCACGGGGAAATGTTTAAGAGTTAGTTGGGGTGAGCCTGGAGTTCAGATGAGAGATCTAGGCTAGAGATACAAATTTGTTGTTGCTGCATTTAGACGATATTTAAGGCGATGTTACAAGATGGGATCACCAAGGGTAGTGAAGATATAGAAGAGACAAAGTCTACCGAGTGAGCCCTGGAACACTCAACGGTCAAGAAGCCTGGAAGGTAGAAAGGAATCTGGGAAGAAGGTTAAGGAGAAACTACTAAAGAAGAGGGTGGGAATCTTAGAGAGTATAACGTCCCAAAAGCAAAGTGAAGAAAGTATTCCAAGAAAGAGGAAGCGACACCTTTGTCAAATGCTGCTGAGAGGTTAGGTATGATGAGGGATGATCGCTGATCTGTGGACTTATCAATATGAACCCTTTTGGGAGTCATTAATATATGGGTGAAGTCAGAAGCTAGTTTGAAAACTAGGTAATTTCAAATGATTGGTAGGATCAGAAATCAGATTATATGTGTGAACAAGAGGTGAGAAATTAGCAAATGCAGACTATTTTTTCTAGAATCTTAGTTGTAAAAAGAATAAAAGAAATAGGCAGAAATCCTTGACATTAGTAGCACACTAATGCATCGAGAAGAAGACACATTTTTTTCTTCTCTTTCAAAGACAGGTAGTCTAGACTTGATTCCTCCAGGCTGATGAGAGGAAGGAGCTAGGAGATAAGGAAAGGTTGAAGCTTTAGAGGAGCGAGAGTGTGATGGACAAAGGTTCTGGTGTGATTTTAGAGCTCTTTCCATTCTTTGCCTGCACATGCATATTTGCCAGTGAATTGTTATATTAACATGTTGTTCAGGAATCTGATGCGAGCAGCCAATTGTCCATGCAATCACCAGTAAATGTGATGAAAGGTTGTATGTATGTATATATACACAGACGAATAAATGTGTGCCAACCGGTATGAATGTGTGTGTGTGTGTGTGTGTGTGTGTGTATATATATATATATATATATATATATATATATACACACCTGTATATATTTTTATTATATATAAATATATGCATGTATGTGTGTATGTATATATATATACACCCACATATATAATGTATTTATATATAGAAGGGTGTATATTACAGTATATGTATATATAAAATATACAAATACATAGTTTTTCTTATTTTCTTCTTTCTTTTTTAAAACTATTACTCTTGAGTGAAGAGTATAAGAAAATTCATATTAATTGCTTTCACTAGGAAAGGAATATGTTAAATATGGCCATATAAGAATATTTAGCTGAGCCTGGGACCCACTAAAACTCTATGGTTTTCAAATGAAAGCTAAACTGAATTGTTTATAATCCAGTTTATACATCTAGTAAAGTAAAGTAAAACACCAACATGAATAACACTAGCACTTTCATGATGAAAGTCTTCATAGACAGCAAACATACCTCTGGTAACATTGTAGTAAATTTAGAGTTTATGATAACAGATAGATTACATTTCCTTTATCACATAGAATATATAATGGAATAAACTTGGTTTTCTTTCTTTAGCTAAAATAATTGACATGTAGAATTCAATGTCTCAGGGGCCGGCCCGGTGGCGCACTGGATAGTGCGCCGCTTGGGAAGCGTGGCAGCGCTCCCGCCCGAGGGTTCGGATCCCACATACAGACCGGTTCCCGCTCACTGGCTGAGCGAGGCGCGGGAGCAGCACCGAGGGTTGCAATCCCGTTGCCGGTCCCCGGTCCGGTACGGGGGCAACACTGAGGGTTGCGATCCGTTGCCGGACACGGAAAAAGATAAAAGACAAAAAAAAAAAATTCAATGTCTCATCTTTTTCTACAGGCACAGAACGTCAATCACAAGGAGCTAGTGTGAGTCATAACTGAGATAATTTGAATTTCATTTCTGAATATTTTATTTGCTTCAAACACAATTTGTTTACCGAATCAAAAAAAGAACAACAACAGCACAAAAACAAAAAGCTTTCACATCTTAGATGAAAGCTTATCTTTCTTTGGATCATACTTTCCAGTGCCCCAAAGTGCTGGCATAAAATGAAAATAAAACAAACAGCAGAATTGTCAGAAATAATCACGCGCCAGGCCGGCCCTCCCACTTGTGTCCAACTCCTCCACAAAGAAGCCACAGTGCTTCTGTGAACAGCCCTTAAATCTTTATTGTATTTTGCCTCTGGGGCTTGCTCATCATTGCAGTTCTAAAAGTGTCTGTTACGGTCAGAAATAACTTTAAAAAAATATTGCTCCACTGAGCCAATGAGTAGTTCAAATGGCTCCAAAATTGTAAACTTGTAAAATGTGAGGTGGAGTAAGCACTTCAGCCCTTGGAATGAACTGACTGCTTCACTATGTCATTCTCAGGGCTCTTGTTTTATGAAGACCAAAAATACTGAATCGAAGCAAGAGTACCTATAAAGGCCCTGAAGGTACTTGAGAATTTCCATTCCTTCCTAGCCACAAAGATGAATAGCCAAGTCTGAACTTCTTAGCTGAAAGCTGTTCTTAAAACCTGCGGCTGCTCCCGTCACTGAGTGCTTTCTACGAGCCTGGATGGAGGATGGCCTGGTGAAGAATGTTTTGAACTGAGAATTAGAAACCTGTGCTTTCAGACCTAACCACATGCACCAGGCTTTCTGATACAATTAAGACAATTCATTGAGTTTTGCTTCTGAGTTTCCTCCTGGCAATCGTAAAAGGATTATTCATGATTTGATATTTTCATATTACTGATGTTGTTGGGCCATTTGGTTATTGTTCTGTCTTTAGGTTAGTATCTAAATGATGTAAATTTTGCTTTATGAATTAGGTTACAGAGAATGGGAGTAGATAGTTTTGTCTGCAGGTGAAATTTTTATTAAAATATTTTACATACATTTCAAGAACAGTGCATGTTTTCAAGTTGGTTGGTCATATTTGGAAGTTGTGATTAATCCAAATAAGGAAAAATAAATGTGATATACAGAGCTTAGCATAATAAAACAAAGGTGATCTTTCTTAATTTTTAAATTAATCTTTATTAATTATGAGAGAAATTTTCGCATACAGATTGATAATGCCATTCATATGCAAGGCATTTAATGTGTCTTTGGCTTGGCTATTATCAGTGACTGCTTATGTTTGGACAAGGCTGAGAAGTATTTTACATATATATATATATAGCTTCTGTGCCCAACAACCTGGGCTGTACTCAGTGATATATGAAAGGCAAGTCATTTATTTCTGATATGTGGACAAATGCTGATGATTTGTCTGGTGCACTCTTAATAAAGCTGAATCAGGCACATAAGCACATATGCATATATATATATATATATATATATATATAGTGCAAATATATACATTTTTTATATATGCATAATGTCTTTGTCCATTTTGAATTTCTGTAACAGAATACCTGAGATTGAGTAATTTATAAAGAAAAGAGGTTTATTTGGCTCACAATTCTTGTAGCTGGAAAGACCAAGATTGGGCAGCTGCCTCTGGTGAGAGGCTTAGGCTCCCTTAACTCATGGTGGAAAGTGAAAGGGGAGCCAGTGTGTGCAAAGAGATCACATGGTGAGAGATGAAGCAAGAGAGAGAAACTGAGGAAGCCAGAGTCTTTTTAACAACCTGATCTCCCAGGAACTAATTCATTCCTAGGAGAACTCACTCACCCTAGTGAGAGGACATTAATCTATTCATGAAAAATCCGCCCCCATGACCCAAACACTTTCCTTTAGAACCTACCTCACAATATTGTCATGTTGGGGATCACATTTCAACATGAGTTTTGTCAGGGACAAACCACACCCAAACCATAGCACATATATATGCACACATACATACAGAGAAACAGCAGGGAGCACAGGTCTTGGGCATTATTACTTTGAACACTTGGTCTTTAGTTGGCAAAGGTCAAAACTTATTAGGGAGTACAAATAATTTGTCACCAGGGAAAATTTCTGGTAAATCTAGAAGCATATCTCACTTCTAAATATACATGATTAAAATTAAGTTGCCATATATTTGGCATTTGTGCAGGAAGGTACAATTGTATAGCACTGAGAGATTGCATATAGGAGTTTGCAGGTGACTGTGTCATTTACTATCCACTTCCAAAATCATGGAATCTATAAGTCTCCAGAGTTTGATGACGAGGCCATGATACTTTCACATCATCACATCTCAAAGTACAGCTCACACTACATTATGCTAGTTCAATCTAGCCCTAAATCTGCTCATACTCTCCTCTTTCTTTTAGGCCCTTATACAATAAAAGTTCCCTGGAAGCTTTCCATTGCAACTTTTGGAAACTCATACTTTTGATTCTTCATAATCATGTATGTCCAAGGAATTGGAGGAGAAATGGAAGGGCATCTGAACCTTATAACCATCAAAACATTGTCACAGTTTGCTTACATTTTCTCTAACATCATCATAAAGCTTCATTTACAATAACTTATTTAATGTATACTGTGTTAGGCAGTGTGTTAGGAAATTTAGAAAACATTATTATCTCATTTATTTGCTACTAATCCACAAAATGAGCACAATTATCACCTCCCTTTCATAGAGGAGAAAAATGAACTTAAATTTAAATGAATTATAAAAGTAATTTAATTATTTTATCTAAAATCACACAGTTTTATAAAACCAGGATGCAAAGCCAGATTTTCCTATTTCCAAAACATATATTCTTTTTAAAAAACAATTTTTATTTTTTAACTTTATGTTCTGAGATAACTTCAAATGAAAGTCTGAGATAAGAGTATAGAAAATTTTGTGTTTCCTTTCCCCAGCTCCCCCAATGTTATTATGTCACATAAACACAGAACTATTATTGAAACCAGAAAATTAACTCATAAAGTACTATTTATTACTATATAAATTTTATACACATTTTACCCATTTTCTCAGTAATGTCCTTTTTTTAGATCACTGTCTGTGAGGAAAATAGGCCCCCTTGCCTCAGGCATGATTGGGGGTGGTACAGCACATTCTTTGTAAACAAGTTGTCTGGGAGTGGAGTTAGTGCACATGTGCACCTGTGTATTTTTAGCTTGTTGCAATTCTTGTGTGTTCTTCAGTGTGTATGAAGCAGTGGCTCTGAACTGCTGGTCAGCAGAGCTCACGTCTAGAAATAAAGCCTATTATTTCTTCACCTGTGGCTCCAAGGACGTTTTCCCTGTTACCTAGCTTGTAGACCTGTGTGTGAAGGGTTTGTGACCCAGTCTGGACAACAGGCTTGAGGGATCTGTGAGCCCCAGACCCAGCCCTAGCTCTATACTGTCTAAGCCAGAATCCCACATTTCTTTCAGTGTCATGTCTCCTTAATCTCTTTTAGTATGTGACAATCTTTCTGTCTTTCTTTGTTTTTCAATATGCGGACACTTTTTAAAAGAGTACTAATGATTTGTTGTATAAAATGTCTTTAAAGTTTCAATCATATTCATAATTATGTGACTCAATATGAGGTTTTTTAAATCATGATTAGGTTAAGGTTATGCCTCTTTGGCAAGAATTTTCCAGCAGTGATGTGCCCTTCTCAATGCATCATATCAGAGGAACATGATATTGATATCGTTTGTTACAAAGTAGAAATTTACTTTCCTACATTATCTTTCTCTTTTAATTGTGTGATAATATTAACAAACTACAATCCAGCATCACAGATCTGAGAAAGATTAAAGAGTTCAAAATATGCCATCTATGCCACTTAATCATATTGGCTTCTAACCAGCCATGATTAATTAAAATGCACTTTAAATATTTAACTCAATTGGCACTGAGTGTGGGTACATGTAGAGAAATGCTAGTAAATGTTTAATTATCAGCTCTCTGGGAAATAAAAAGCCCTGTTCCGTAGTATTTGTCAATTTTGTGGTGTAAATACTTCCACCATGGCCCATTTCAAGCTGCCAACATGATGTCACTGAACTCAGAGCTGGAAAAAGATGCTCACAAAATTAGCTCTCAGGAGCTGGTGCAAGCAGGTCTAGCACACCACTGAAATAATATACAGTCATCCCTTGGTATCCATGGGGACTTGTTCTAGGACCTCTCACGGGTACCAAAATCCAAAGATACTCGAGTCCCTAATATAAAATGGTGTAGTATTTGTAAATAGCTATGCATTTCCTCCCATATACTTTAAATCATCTCTAGATTATTTATAATACCTAACACAATGTAAATGGTATGGAAATAGTTGTTACACTGTATTGTTTAGGGAATGATGACAAGAAAAATGGTCCATACATGTTTAGCACACACACAATTTTTTTCCTAATATTTTCAATCAGGGTTGGTTGAATCCATGGATGTGGAACCTACAGATAGGGAGGGTCAACTGTATATTTATATACAGTATTTTTTTTTTATTCTAGCGTATAGTTAATGGAATCTAGGGTATAGTTAATAGTTTTATTCTAGGGTATAGTTAATAGTTTATGTAGTTAATGACATACATAAAGACAACACAAATTTTTTAAATATTCAAGAATAGACTTACCTTAAAAGACAAATACAGTAATCCCTACAGTGTTATCATTAAGAAAGAGGGTAAATTTTTTTTAAAATGTTCTTTGCTTTAAGCCTTTAAATAGAGACTTATTTGATTCAAAGTATTAAAAGTTGTTATTTTAAGCTGTCCAATTGCTAGGAGTTGTTGAAAGTAGTTTCAAAAACATGGTATGATACTGTGCTTGAACAAGAGGCAAAAACCGTCCTCTGTCTTACCTCGATTAATTTTGATGGCACATTTTCTTAATTCCTCATTCACTAGGACCCCACTACATTGGAAACCAGTTTAACAAAACTCTCTTGCCTTCCTTACTGCTCATTTTGCTATCGAGGTCATGGCTGATCATTGTAGTAGCTGTTAGCAGAAGACTCATAAATGCCATAATAGAAAACTTTATTTTTGAACATATTCCATAATGCGCACTTAGCCTAAAACACTTTTATTTTTGTCCTTTTTGAGACCGGCAGCACCACGCTCATCCCTATATAGGATCTGAACCCACGGCAGGAGCGCTGCTGCGCTCCCAGCACCACACTCTCCCGAGTGCGCCACGGGCTCAGCCCCTAAAACACTTTTTTACAATTTACATTTTTATATGCACTCTGTCAGTGAAAACACACCCTCCCACAATGGAGGACTGCTTTCAAGTATCTGTTGTACTAATCAAACATTAAGCATATTTTAAAAACAACTGGCAGGTAGTATCATACAGATCCCAATATCCATATAAATAAATCAATTCTACATAAGATTATTTTTTTTTCAAAAATGTCATTATTTGAATATTGACTTAAAAGTTACAATATTTTATGCACTTTGTGGTAGGCAGAATGTCCTCCCAAAGATGTCCACATCTTAATCCCCAAAACCTACATGGTGAAAGGGATATAATTACTTAAGTGGAAGGAAGATTATCCTGGATTGTGCATGAGCCCATTTTAATCACAGAGGTCCTTATAAGTGAGAAGCAGGAGGGTTACAGTCAGAGAAAGAGAAGGGACAATGGGAGCAGGGATTGGAGTGATGCAGCCATGAACCAAGAAATGCAGGCAGTCTCTAAAAGCTAGACAAGGGCAGGAGCCGGTCCCTCCTTAGAGCCCCAGGGAAACATAGCTCTTCTGACACCTTGATTTTATCCCCATAAGACTCATGTCAGACTTTTGACCTAAATTGTAAGATAATGAAGCTGTGCTGTTTGAAGCTACTAAGTCTGTGGTAATTAGGTACAGCATCAATAGGAAACTAATACACACCAAAAAACATACTTTTATTGGGGTTAACTTCATTCTCCTCTATTATGATTCAGTTTAGCCTCCACCTTTCTCATCTTTCTCCCCTTCCTCACTCAACATCTAAAATTATTCAGAGAGGGCTGGCCCGGTGGCGCACTGGTACAGTGCGCCGCTTGGGAGCGTGGTGACGCTCCCGCCGAGGGTTCGGATCCCACATACAGACCGGTTCCCACTCACTGGCTGAGCGAGGTGTGGGAGCAATACCGAGGGTTGCGATCCCGTTGCCGGTCCCGGTCCGGTACGGGGGCGACACTGAGGGTTGCGATCCGTTGCCGGACACGGAAAAAGACAAAAAGGAAAAAAATAAATAAATAAAATTATTCAGAGAAATCAAAATTACAATGTATGATGGTGTTGGTGTTCAAAGTGGGACTGATAATTACTGCATATATCTAAAGTAAATATTTTCACCTGCAAGTATAGTAAAATATTTTTCAAAATATTTTCAACCATTATTTAAATAAAAAAGAAGCCCTTACTTAGAAAATTAAAGTGTTTTCACATAATGAAAAACTATTTATGTCAAAATATGCAAGCATTAAAAATGTTCCTTCTCTAAAAAAAAAAAAAATCTCATTACTTAGTAGTTTTTTGTATTCACACAGCCAGAAAACAACGCTTTTCAGAAAAAAAAGTGCTTTGGTGTGCTGTTCTAATTGGAAATCTCTTAGCTGATACTATCTCTACAAAATAGTAAAAATTAATGAAAAAAATTATAACCCTAAAGTACTATAAGATTTTGAAGTGCCCTTTGGATTAAAGTTTAAATTTTCTCATGATGTTAAATGTATTTTTTCCAGGTTTGAATTCTTGCAAATTGGAAACCAGAAAATAAAAGTAATCAGAATGCTCCTTTCTCTCTTCACGCTAGATTAAATAGAATATGATGGAATATATTAAAAAAAAATTTGTGTGTCTGAAGGATTAAAGCTTAATTTTCACTTTAGGTATTATATATCTGATCTAATATTTAGGTAAGCATGGTAGAATAGAAATAACCATGACCTAGGAATCAGACCTGGATTTATGCCCCATATCAGAGGATGACCTTGGAAAACCATTTGACATTCCCCAGTTTGATCTCATATCTAACATTACTTGCTCTAGCTACTTTGCAAGAAATAAGTGAGATATAGTACATTTAAAAAATAAATTGTAGACTGTAAATTGCTATTCAAATCTAAGATATAACTAAGGAAGTGTTCTGAATTATAATACCTGGAAGTAAAATGTCCTCAAAAGGGATTCTTTCATTTTCTCATTTGCAATACAATTGTGTGTGTGTGTGTGTGTGTGTGTGTGTGTGTGTGTCTATGTGTTTATTCTAGGCTGCTCATCACTGGCTAACAAATCTCAGCGAAGAGATTTTCACAGTAACTATGGATATTGAATTTTGGATAAATTATTTAAGCATATTTTTTCAAAGTTAAAGAGTAATAGAAATTTACTTATTTCTTTGTTGACATCTAAAAATAGAAAAGTAAGCAAAATTATTGTAAGCCTCGAAAGAGTTTGAATGCTTAGAGTTAAGGTTCAGGTTGATGTTTTTAATATTGTAACAAGCTCACACATCATTAATCACTTAGAAGTGGCCCCAGGCCATGGTAAATGGATGACCTAATAAATCAGATGTAATGTTTGCTATTTCTAAATTATTGTCAATAAGTAAAGTGAGGAGGTGACAATTCAGTAACTAATGCTAATAAACTGAACTTTTTATTTTTTAGATTTTAATCACGAATTTAAGAGTATGTAGGTGAACCAGCATAAAAGAATATAATTATAGACACAACCATCATGGTAAAAGATGAGCTCATTAAAAACATCTCACAACTATCACTATATATGAGTTGCTGTATAGTTGCAGATATTATTTCTGATTGTCTTAACTGTGTACACACAGTTATAATTGTAATAAAAAAAGGAAGCCAGAGTCTTTTTGATGCTTATGGATGAGAAAATAGTGCGGGTGTGGGTGTCGGGAGATCATAAAGATCACGCACGAGCATTGAGCAAAATGGACCGCAGTAGGGGCAATGCATGTGTGGAAAGAGACAAGAAAATAAAGAAAAAAAAATGAAAATAGGAGGAAAAAGGCAAGAGTTTGAGATAAAAGAAGGGGCTATACTCAGGACAACTTTTGGTTGTGAAAGAGTATAATGCCTGGTTCTCAGGAAATAACCAGATGAAGAAAATTTGTAGGAGCACGGCGTTTGACACCACCAATAAACCAAGATACAGAATGAACTGAGGAAAATTACAGTGCAGTGCAGTTTCTCAACATGAAACATGTTCTACATTTTTAGGAGCCTGGTCCCCTGGTACTGTAGGTATAATAGGAAAAGCTGTGCAAAGATGGGAGAACAGAATAAAATGAAATACAAGCATTAGCACTGGCTTCCCAAATCATCTGATACTCATAGGAAAAGGAAGGCTTCTCATAAAATAGAGAGGCCAGGGGTCTTGGGTAGGCTTGGGTAAGCATGGGTTGAGAAAGAAAGACACAAAAGGAAATCACAAGACAGGGAGAGGGAAAACACCAACCATTTTGACCTTAAACTTCTGTGAGGACAGTGAGGTAAAATGGAATTTAGGCACATATTATAAACAAAAGATAATGGATTCGAATTTCAGTTTTGGTCTTGGAGTGGTTGGTGTGGCTAGTTGAGAAAAGCATTGGCTTTGGAGTAAATCCCAGCCCAATCATGTACCAGCTAAGAGCTTTCTTCATCTGTGAAAATGAGGATATTAATAATTCCTTTCTCAGGACTGTTGTGAGAATTAAAAGAGAAAATCCATTTAAAAGTCATAATGTTTATGTTGATGGTAATGTTATGCACACTATTAGTATTAATTACAGAACTTTAGCGAATCTCTGAATCTCTGTGTTTAGTTACCTAATCTGTAAAATGGGAGTAATGATAACACATTTATGGTCTGCAGGGAGGCCTAAATGAGATCGTTTATGCAAAGTGTCTGGTACAATAGGCTTGCAGTAAGTAGTAGCTATTATTATTATAAAATTCAGTGGTTTCAAAATAATTTAAGTTCCAATTTGCTTAGATGACAAAAATGTATTTAGAGTGCCTTATTTTTAGTTTCTATACTTGATCCATTTTATATCAAGGAGAAGGGATCCCATGTAGATTGGTAGGACTATTTATACTCCTCTTAGGAAAAACACTGAGGATAAATAGCTTCCAAAAATCATTAGACCACCAAAATTCTGTTTATCTGTCAAATTTGCTTATAACCTGCTTCCAATTTTCCAAATTTTATCCACCCCTTCTCAGCTATTATCATATCTTCTGTTAATAAAAACATAATCAGTTGCCCCTGGGAAATACAGAGTTTGGGATATACCAAGATGTGCTCTGCAAAGGATGAAAGAGACAGTGTCAATTTCTTTGAAAAACATCGCCTGATTTCCATTAGCCCTGTTTCCATTATGTCACTGTGACTCTTTCATATGCTATACAGCTTCCAGTGTCATGGTAGGTGCAAAGAAACCATGAAATAAATAGTTACTCATTTGGGTGCTGGGAAGCATAAGACTAAGTTTTTCTCATAATGTTTTCTACTTAACTGTAATCAAATACCTGTATCAACCATGTTTCTATAAACAGAGATTTATTGTAGGTGCTTAACTGGAAGCTATATTATTATAATTGGTTTACAAATTAAAAACACGTACACATGAATTTAAAATGGTTATAATTAGAGCACAATACAACCCAGTGTTCTTTATTGGGGATCCATATTGCTGTCATTATAAATGTCACTTTTCAGCACCACGTCTCTTACCAAACAGAACTCATTCTGAAATGCCAGTTTTTGTGAAAATACCATTTGGACAAGAGAAATAGTTTTTCTCTGGGTTCATTTTCAGGTTGTTAGCCTAACCTAAAATAGAGCTTCTTTAAAAGTCTTCCCGAATGTTTAGTTAAAACAGAGAAGGGACAGCTGAGTGTTGAGTGGTAGTGTTACATTGAGTGAAGACACGACTGTAAATAACTCTGCAGTTTGGAAATGAATGATGCTTTTGACAGAGACTATTATGTCGTATTGACAACATTGATGTCAAACACGGAGTGAAAATATGAGATTGACTATCAGCAGTTTCCACCAGTGATAACTTGAAATAGCTTTGCTGAGATAAAGGAGCAGTAACAAATGCCTTCCTCCCACTCCTCACACTCCTTCCCTCAGAGCTAGCTTAGTCCAGTTGCACTTTGGGGTAAATGATCTAATGTTCACACTTCATCCAAGAAAGATCAAATACTCTTAGCTATTTCTTTTTAAGTTAATCATGTACAGGCCATCATTAGTCACTTTTCCTCCCCTCAAACAATGGAAGCCAAAATACCTAAGAAAAGAAGTCAAGCCCTGAACTTCTACAGAAGTAATTATGATTTCCAAGTTATACCTGACATATCTGAAATAATGTCTTTGTAATGAAAACCTCACATGGGGCTCTTACCAGCCTTCAAATTCACTGTTCACATAACTGCTAAATACTGGCTTACATTTCTGGGGTGGAGAATGTTCTTCATGGTAAGTTTTCTAGTTTGGAAAAATGTCCTACATGGAAGAGACTTGATGAGTAAATAATTTCTTCCATATCTATCTTTCCATTCCAGTCATTAGTTGTATTTTTGAGGCTGTTTGACAAGTATTTTTATTGTATAGAAATTATGTTCTTTTTAGTATGCTTTAAAAGTGCTTGCATTCCTTAATATTCATATTTAAACATGTACAATAAGTTTAATGTTTATTAAAAACAGATACAGAAGAAAAATTAGCAGATCATATTTACATTCTGGAGTTTGATAAATAATACTCTGTGCATAAGATCTGAGTCTCTAAATCTGAAGTTGGTCAAAAGACTTGTGAAGGAATTTCTGAGGGCATAGAAGGTCTGTATCTGCACAGAACATGTTCAGCCTCTTGCTCTCAGGAGTTTCACAATGGGACATCTATTTTGGTGTAGAGCAGCATTACATATGCCATTGTATTAATCTTGCCATTGTAACCACTCATGTTACCATGTGAAAGTGATGGAGCCCTCTTTGGAAGGCATGTTCCTTATTATATGACTTTTCTAGCTGGGGTGGTGAATTGGGTAAGTGACTTTTTTTGTGCTGAAAAACAAATGGTATGAACTTTCTGTGAAAGAATATGTGATTTTCACGTGGTACAGAAAGTATCCAGTATATGATCTAGAACAAGACTCTTTAAAGCAAGTACCTCTCTATGAAGTATGTCAGTTTTTGAAGGCTTAAAATTTAGTAAGGGATTTGTGCATTTACTGTCAGAATCACTTACATAGAGGTACTTTACAAAGCGGAAAATAAAATCTGCCAAAGGGAAGAAGCCTAACAAAAAACACATTTTTATTAAATGCCAATAGTTGATACTTTATTTTATTAAAAAAGAATGCCTTGAAATATCTTTTTTTTTTTTTTTTTTTTTTTTTTTTTTTTTGTTCTTTTTGGTGGCTGGCCAATACAGGGATATGAACCCTGGACCTTGCTGCTATCAGCACCACACTATAACTAACTGAGCAACCAACCAGCCCCTTTAAAATATAACTTAATAATTCACCTTCACAAATGGGTTCAACAAATCTGAATGTGTATTTTTTTTTACCACAACATCTTAATCTCTTCCTGATTTAAGACTGATGGGGTATAGAAGATAGTTCTTACTGTAAAAGATTACCTAAAGGTTAACTTCTTTATATCTACTGTGCTTATTTTCAATTCTAAAGTAGTACATGTGTGTTAGATTTTATATTAGTCATTAGTAAAATAACAAACATTTTTTCCATAGACATGTCTGGTTATGGTGAAATGAGACCATTTTTTACTGTGAACTATATAACCCAGCTCCCTGGGCTTCAGCCTTCTTCTCTGCAAGATCATAGAACTGAACTAGCTCATGTCCAGGGTCCTCTGGCTCTAAAATTTCATCATTCCATGATCCCCTTATAACTGCTTCTTTGTTCTTAAGCAAATAAAAAATTTAGAATTTTTTATTAGGTATTTTATCCTTTTACTTAGTTTATACTATTTTTGAAAGAGCTAATAAAGCTTCCTTTCTTACCAAGGCACTTAAAAATATTGCCTCTGTAAATTTGTCTCTTTTTCCATTGAGTTCAGATGGCTTTGTTCATTTTCACAAAGTTCTAGAAAAATTTGTGTCTCCTATGTTGGCACTTTCTATCAGCATCTTTACTTCACTCTCATAGGTCAAACGGATGATAAGCTTTGTATTTATTCAGATTTAGAAAATAAGTGTGTTAAAAGGCCTAGATTGATAATTATCTACTCTGTTCTCATTCTTTCAGCAATATTAGAGAACACCCACAATGTGGTCTAGCACCGGGCTAGGAGTAATATACATTACTAAAAGGAAGATATGTTTGTTTGTTTTTATCTCTCATGGAACTTACTATATAGTGGGAAATATATGTATTAACAGATGAATGTACAAATAAATTTATAATAACATTAAGAATATAAAGGAGAGGTCACAAAAAATGTCCCGGTGAAGATAACTTATATTATGGAACTGAGAAATGCCTATTTTAGAAGATGGCCTCAAGTGGATTCTTGATGAAAGGGTAGGACTTGGCCAGGCAGAGGGTTCAGAGACCTGCACTGGGCTCAGGGGAAATAGCATATGCAAGGACCCTGAAGCAGAAAACGGTAGGGGCATTCACGTTGGCTAGTGCATAACACGATATGAGTTTGGAGTAGCTCTTACAGGAATTTTGTATTTTATTTTAAATATAAAGTGGCCATATAATTTATTGTCCAAAGTGGGACATTTTGGAGAATGAAAGTGGATGCTGCTAATAATTAAGCATAAACCAGGACTTGCCCCAAGAAAACCAGTACAAATTGATACCTATTTAAAGATTATAAGAAGGCAATTAAACCCTTTAGGCAGGAAAGTAATAAAAATTGAGTTATGTTTTGGAAAGATTATGCTTGATACTGTGTGCAGAGTGGATTGGAGGAGAGCAAAGATGGAATCAGACTCTCTCTGTAGTCTACATGAGGAATGACACGAAAAACAAGTGGAGAAATTTGGAAGATAATTTAGATGTAGAATTGATAAAACTTGGCTATGAATTTGACATAGATGGGAACAAGAGACAATTGTCAAAATGACTCCCAGGTTTCCATTTGTATAACTGAGTGAATGGAAGTGATATTTCTTAAGATGTGGAAAATTAAAGCAGCATCAGATTTGGGGCAGGATTGGGGAAAGGTCAAGAGACTAGTTTGGGAATCCTTAATATGAGGTGCCTGACAAACCTTCAAGTGGAGATGTCATGTAGAAAGTTATATCTAGAATAGCAATCAATGTATTGGATAAGTTTAGAGGATGTAAACATTTAGATTAAACATTTAAAGCATGAGAATATCCGAGATTAGCGAGAAGATATATATACACATACACACACATTTATTGAAACATAATTGATTATACATATTTGTGTGGTACAGAGTTCAATATCAGTACCTGCATACAATGTGTGATGATCAAATCAGGATCATTAGTGTATTCATAATTACAAAATATAATCATTCTTTGTGTCTATTAACCAATATCTTGCTAACCCCTTCTTCTTCCCCGTTTTTTTACCTCTAGTAATCACAGTTCTATTCTCTGCTTCTGAAAGTTCATCATATTATTGTGATTGTTTCTTCCTTCCTTCCTTCCTTTCTTTCTTATTTATTTATTTATTTATTTATTGCCTCCCACTTATAAGTGAGGGCATGCAGTATTTCTCTTTCTGTGCCTGGCTTATTTCTCTTAACATAATTTCTTCCAAGCTCATCCATGCTGCTACAAATGGCAGAATTTCATTCTTTTTCATGTCTGAGTAGTTAAAGTGATAAAAAGAAGAAGACCCAGGACTGAGTCCTAAGGACCACGAAAATTAACTGACAGGTAGAGAAGAAAGAAAGAGAAAAGTCTTTGGGGCCGTTATGGGGAAGCATTCTATACACTTCTCAGGAGGCCACAGAAGAATCAATCTCTTTATCTCTCTTGCCTACCACATTGACCTTCATAACACATTTCTATTGCTTTCTCCTCCTGGCCTATCTATCTCTCCTGCATCCGTAATACCTGTCCCATTGTCACCTCTCATATCACCTACTTGCTCACAAATCTTCATCTCAGGCTCTGCTTTGGGCTTGAGAAGAAAGAATCAAAGGAGTAGAAATATGACCAGGAGAGTGTGTTATGACAGAAGCAAAGAGGCTCTGTCAAGAAGGAAGGCGTGAGAAAGAATTTTGAATGTTGCTGAGAGGTTGAGAAAGACAAGAACTGGTTTGGTGATAGTGGGAGTATAAGCAAGATTGTATTGGGAAATGATGAAGTTGAGCTTGGGTTGGAGGAGAAGCTGAGAAACTAGATACTAGTTGAATGTGTAGTCGAGGGAAAGTTTTGTTCTAATTTCCTTTTTTAAATTTATTTTTATTTATTTACTTTTAATTTAAACACAATTGATTGTACATATCTGTGGGGCAGTGTTGAATATCAACACATGTGTGCAGTATGTGTAAGAGAGATTAGAGTGTATATAAATGCTGATGGGAATGAACCACTAGAGAGAGGTGGAAGAAATAGGGGAGGTGATGTAAAGAAAAGAGTTACCTGAAACGTGGAAAAAGATAGAACTTTCAGTGAAGGCTTACTTCTCCTTTGTAGTAAGAAGGAAGAAGGAGATGACTAGATGACCACAGATGTGGGTTTAGAAATGAGAAGATAATGAATCTATTATGTGGTTTCTATGAGGTCAGTCTATCTGCTGAGAACAGAAGGGGGCGGACAGTCTGAGGCACGTGTAGAAGGTAGTGGACAGTCACTGTGGTGGTGAGTGGAAGATCACCTTAGTCTCTCAGTGTTAGATTATCATTAATTAACCATGATCCCAATTTGCACTGTGGTAAGATTTTTTTCCAGCAGTGTTCAGTTCCATGGATGCCAACCCAGAGAAACCACATTGTTGGTGGATGTGTTGGAAGGTGGAAGGGGCTGGGGAACTGAGGGCATCTACGAAAGAGTCACTGTAAAGAAGGGCTGTGGAACATGAGCTACTGAAGGAAGGAGTGAGATCCTGAGAGGCTTGGTAGATAGAAATGAGGTGATGAGGATAATGGATTGCACTTTTCTGTAAGGTCAAAGGATTGTCACAGTGAGTGTGCTCCAGAGGGACAAGGGGTGATGAGAAAGTAAGATCTTTGAAAGAATGATTTTGCTTGTGGTGTAGCTTTTGGTGAAGAACTCTGCTGGGTATATCAGTTCTCTAAATTTCTACAGATTCTGTTCTGTGCTGTGATAGGGCTGTGCGAGGATAACACGCATTTTATTTGTCTTAGAACAATTGCCTTTCCCTTTTCCCTGTGTGTCAAAGGCACTCCTTTCAAACAGGCTGGAATCGTCACATTACCTGCTTCTGGAAGGCATCATGAATCCATTGTAGCAGTGTTTCAGATCCTGGGAGCCATACTTGTCTTCTTCTGCATTACCACTGGACTGCAAGGACACACTAAGTTGAGGAAATCCTGATCCTAAAAACAAATATCATTACTGCCTCACAGAAATGTACAATGACCAGTTTCAGTGATACATCAACTGGCAGTTTACACTCTCTATATACCAAACTACCGACAGGTATGTAACTATGTCATTTTTTTTTCTGGGCATGTCTATGTGCCTTTGACTAAAATTACTTCTATTAGCTCATATTCTTTTTCCAAAGCCTGCTCAAACATTATCTTCTGGGTGATATGCAGCTTGACCGTTCCCGACCTTCCTCTCCATCTTGCTAGTTCATCCATCCTCTGTGCCCACATGGAATTTTACACTTTAAATTTTTGTCATATTCTTAGTGTATGTACGTGACTCTCTCTTTACTTGGCTATGAGTTTTTGAAGGCAGGGGACACACTTACTCATCTTTGTATGCTTAATGCCTAACCCAATTCCTGGCATATTTTAGGTGTTAAACAAATATTTGTTTAAAAAATTAAGAAATGAATGGACAAATTCTATTTACCTGTTTATAGAGCATGTAGCCATCACTAGTAATCATCATGCTATTCAATGGCATAAAAAAATTGTATGCCTGTTTACTGAATCTTACATCATTGACTGTCAAAAAAAAAAAAGTGTCACCAAACACATTTTCATAATGAAGTAGATCTATAATTTGGCATTTATAACTCCTGAGCTGCTGTGGACTGAGTGCAGTTTAGAAGGTGGAAAGAAAGGGGAGGTGGGGCAGTGCTTCTCAATTTATGAGAGAACCTAGGAGCAGAGATTAAAATGCAGAATGGCAATCAGATTAAAAGGGCTGATGAGATCCCTCTGGCCACAGGCGAGCCCAGGGGAGTAATCTTGGGAGGACTACAGGCCATTGAAGGGAGGGAAAAACCAGGCCTCCCACCACTAAAATAATAAGAGATAAAATGAAACCCACTTATCTGATTATAGAATTTTATCTGGACATAGAAACCTTCAAATTATTTATTTATACATAGTGATATCAAGCTCTATCTACTGCCACTCCAAAGGGAACTCTTAAATAATCAAATAAAATGTTAAGGTTTCCTACCCGAGTTATTCAGAGGAAGAAAAAAAAAAAAAAAAAATACAAAAGGGTTTGAGATACTCTTTTTCTAACATATTTTTAAGTGGAATAGCAAGAATTATTAGTTGTTTTATTTTATTTAATATAGGAACGTCTCACTTTTTACTGAGCACACTTCTTTTTATCTTTATCTTGTAGAAAATAAGACATTTCCTAAATGAGAAAATTCTTCAAATAAATCAATTTTCATTCAAAGGCAGAGCTTAAATGTTTGTACAGTCTTATTTATAATTTACAATAAAAACTCATTTTAAATTATTTTAACTACTTATATGTAGCATACACTTTAGACACTTGCATAAATGCTTTTAATAATGCCAATATTACAGTATCACCAGCTTTATTCTGACTTTAAAACTACATTTCCTTTTATAACATAGTAGCGTAAACTATGACGTCTACTAACAGATTCGGGAGAATGATGAGGTAAATGACAGGTATTTTCCTGCACAACTCAGGGAGACAATTTGACTTTTCAGAGGCCATTGCCAAAACGTGGGAAGTAGATTTGCTTGTATAAGACATGAAATCAAACTAATGATACACGTTAACAAAGGCAAACACAAATTAATGATACAGATTTGGATGCCTTAGTGCCCAACTAAGTAGATTTTCATTTTGGTGTCTTTGTTTATCCCAACTTTGGCACACTCTAGGTTTGGATGTAAAGGCAATGGGACAACTGTGTGGTTTCAGAATATATAAGAATGATCTCAGATTTAAACAAGGAACAAGAGAGGAAACAGGACAAGAGAAATACAAAAGAAAGCGAGAAGTTGGACGATAGGGAGGAAGGAAAAAAAGGAAGAATGAGAGGGACAGCTACGCAAAGTCGGCATTCTAGGGTTCTAAGAATCCCCTCTGGGACCCAGCACAGCCCCTGCTCACATGATGCCATTTTACATGGAAGGCACATAGAAGGTCTTCTGAAAACAGTCAAACAGGTTCAAAATCTGTTTATCTTAGATGTCACAGAATAATGACAATATCCCTCTACACAGACAGAGCCCGTAAGTTAAAAGTTTCAAGAAATGGGAGCTGGCATGAGGAAGAGCCAAATATTCCAGGCTGAGAGGCAGAAAGTAACCTCAGATTTGGATCTATGCATTGGAGGAGAAGGGAAAGTAACGATGAGACCAAAGACCTCGAGTAGTCTTTCCTGATTCCCATATTTCTAAGCAGAATAGTGGTCAATTGTTTAATTTAAAGTTGGCACTTTCAGATCATTGATTTTCCTCATTGAATTGAAAATTCTGTCCTCCTTTGACTGCCACGCCATCAGGTTATGCCGTTTTCATTGCTTACTCATTGCTGTTTTCTACCAATCACCAGAGCACTGTCCTGCAGTCATCGAAGAATTAAGCATTTTTCCACATCGATTCTACTAATCATCCTGAATGATTTCCACATTCGTGTGGATGACACATCCAGCACCCTTCCTTAAGATATTCTTCCCTGATATTCTTCAGCCTCCCTCCTCTTCAGTCACTCGGTTCATGGCTGGAACTGGTGTTCAACCAGTGCATAGTGGCTGTTGAAGTAGTAAAATACATGTGTGCTGGTTACTAAACACTTATTGCCTGGGGGCTCCCTCCCTGTGCATGAACCTCCACTCCCAAGGGACCCCTCCAGAGTTGCCCATTTTCCAGCAACTAGAGGGCTGATTCCTGGTCCTGCATAGAGCTAGCGGCTGCAGGGCTTGAGCCATCCACAATGGTCACTGAATATTTTGAATGTCATCCCTGTCCATGGCCACACACACAATTTTATCAATGCCTGAGACTACTTCACCTTTGAAATTATATTCCCCTAATTTATACTCTAATCCTTCACTTCTGTCTCTCCATTTTTCTTATACCTTTGCTCCTCTTTGCCTGCTCTTCCACCTCATCCAGACCCGCATGTGCTTAGCACTGTTTTCTCTGTCAGCTCCTCTCTGCCTTCACTTACTTCTCTTCTAAATCTTAGTCTATTACTCCAGCCTCTCCAATACCATCTCTTTTTGTATTGCCTGTCCTTCTACCACACATACTCTATAAAATTTATATTAAATCAAATCCACAATCCATCTTCTTTGATCTCCCAACCACCCAAACTCTGGAGAGAGCTAGAGAAAATCAAGTACGCATACGGATTGTCATGTGCCTCAGTGCTGTCTGGTGGCTCTTTACAAGTCATTGGTCGCTCCCTTGTCCCTACTTGCTCTCTCCTCTATTACCTAGCTTGCCTCCCACTGTAGTCCTTCACTTTCACAGGAGATTTTACTCCAATTTTAGAGAAGAAGTTGATATTCTCTGGCAGGAATACACTCACTTTTGTGTTTTGCTACCTTGGGCTTGTGGAATGTTCATCATTTCTTTATGTCCTTCTCTTCAGAGCCAAATGAAGATATTTCTCTCTGTTGTCCAAGGCCAGGTCTCATTCATTTTTTTCTTATTTCATCCTTTTCCCTCTCCTCTTAAATTCTGTTCCATCAGTAATTTCTTCTATCTTCCTCTCCACTGGGTCATTTCTTTAAACTTGAATATCTGCTCATGCCCCTCCTTCTGTTATTAAAAAAGAAAACCCAATCTTTTTCCACCTGATGACTCTTCTTGCTACCATATAGTTTCTCTTTTTACACAATCATTTTATTTATTCCATTCTCTCTTTAGCCTCCTGAGAAGAGTCGTTTTCAGAAGTCATTGAAACCATGCAAGTGAAGGTCACCAATGTCTTCCCATCCGTCAAACACGAGGATGATTTTTGGCTCTTATTTTAGCCAACCTTGATGAAGCATGTGTTACTGCTGACACCTTCCTCCTTGCTGTGGTATACACTTGACCTACAGTATCTTCTGCTTTTCTCTGTGACCACTCCTTAGCTTCACTGAGATCATCTGTCACTTAAAGCATTTGTATTCCCCTGGATTCTATTAGTCCTTGTTTCTTCAAATGTTTCTCTCTCTTGATGATATTATCAGTAATAAAGTTTTAACAGTTATCCACATGATACTTCCATCTATCTATGGAATACGTCCAGCTAGCTAAGGATGATGATATTAAAATTAATAACAGTCATTAATGCAATTAGCATTTATTAAGCACCTCCTTACAGGCACCATGCTGGTTTTTTTCTTATATTAACTGATCTACTTATCAAAATTCCTAATTTTCCCCCCACTTTTGAATGAGAGGAAGTGACTTGCCCCTGTTACATGCAAATGAAGTGACGGAAGTATGCTTTAAACTCAGCTTATATGACCCCAAAGCCTATGCTCTTAACCACTTTACTAAACCTTACATATCCAAAATATTCCTCAAATTATTCATATTCTATGTGATCTGTTTTGACAAACCTATAATCATCTACAGCAGAACCCAAAACAGGAAACTTGAAGTCATCCTAGATTCTTCCCTTCTCTAAGCAATAAGCCACCAAGTCCTGCTAAATCTTGCACCTCTTCCCTATATTCTTATCCCATAGATACTTCCTTAGTGCAGTACTCTCATTTCTCTCCTGTCCCATTGAAATAGCTCCTTAATTGAATTATGCACCTCCTTCTAGTCTTGGTGCCCTCCAACTTATCCTCCAGGAGCTATTTATCTTCTTATACCATATATCTGTTTACATCACTCCTCTGATAAATCCCTAATGACTCCCCATATCCTGCAGCAGGGTTTCTCAAACTGAGTTTTGTGTATCACCTTTCATCAAATTCACCTAGAAAGCTTGTTAGAAAGAAGAGTCTCAGGAATCACGTCAGGAATTTTGAAGTAGAATTAATGGTGGTAGGACCTAGACTCTATTTTTAACAAGCTCCTTCTGTGATTCTTTTTCATGATAAAATTCGAGAGCTTCTGGTCTCCAAATTAAGTGAAAACACTTCAGAATTGCTGATAAGCACCATCTGACTGACTCTGGCTAATTTCCTTCTTTCCCTTAATTCTTTCCATTCTACCACCTAAACTCTGCACTCTAATCACACCAAACTTTTTGCAGGCCCCCTAGTACAAAACCTTCTTAGGTGTTTGTGGCTTTGCATATATTTTGTCTTCTACCTGAATGCCCTTTCTCTATATATCTGGCAAGTTGCTGTGTGTATGTTTATGTGAATGTGTGTGTTGCATACTGCAAGTCCTCAATAGACTGAAAGTTTCTTCCAGGACAGTGCTAGCTACATAGTCATGGTAAATCACTATTTTAAAAAATAATATTCCAGGGCTGGACAGTTAGTTCATCTGGTTAGAGTGTGGTGCTGATAACACCAACGTCCAGGGTTCTACTCCTGTACTAGCCAGCCACCAAAAAAAAAAAAAAAAAAAAAAAAAAAAGACACTATTCCAAGTTCAGAATGTGTGTAAAAACTAAGTTATGGCTAAGAAAAATGTAATTAATGGAAACGTAATATGTACATAGTATGCAGTTACTTGAATCCCTTAAGCAGTTTCTCTGTGGTTCATTAATAATTATTTGGTTGACGATTCATGTAACTATTTCAGAGGGAAATTTCACACTTGCTGACATCTCTACCAATGAGCACACCAATGGAAGAGGAGTTTTAAAAGCTATTTTCGTCACCCTACTGAAAGTTCTAATCAGAGAAATGTTAGGAGTAATTTAATTGAAATCTCTAGATGGTCTGTTAATATTGATTTTTCAAATCCCTTATAACATGAATAATTCAGGGAGGGAAGGATGCAGGTAATCATGTTTATGTGTTAGATGTTGAACTAAGTATTATTCTTCATGGCAATTGTGTGTGTGAATGTATAATCCTCCCTTTACAGATGAGAAAACTGTGCTCAAAGATAACCAACAGACTTGAGAAAGTCCCCCAGCTCTTAGGTGACAAATCTGAAACTTGAATGTAGGTGTCTTTATGTTCTTCATTCTAGTATGGCTTTGTTGTCTGGTTTTGGAGTGCATGTGTACTGAGATTTTGCCATGCTAAATAAAAGTTGCTTCAGATATTTTTTTCTGTGAAGAGTAGAAATACTCTATAGAGTTTTTCCAATAAAAGACAATTCTACCCACTACATGAGTTAGTTTGTTTTTCACCACTATCCAAGTTTTTGAAAACAACATTATGAATAATACATTTTTAAATCCCCCTAGTGGATCTTTAGGCTTTCGACAGCACAGAGAAGAGCTATAAGTTGCCTACTACTTAATGATGGAGCCATTTAATGCTAATATCTATTTGCCAGATTGGTTGTCTGACCAATATTGACACAAAGTGAAAACAAAAACTGGGGGTTAAAAGCAAGGATTTCCCTACACCCTTCCATCCCGCCTCCTCTCCAGCACCCACTCCCTTCCCACACCCCCCGCTTCCAGGAAAATGGGACAGCTGGTTATCCATCTCATTTCCCTAACAGTTGCATGCTGACTCTGTCACCAAGCTGTGCATTTGCTAGAATAGTTGATTTTCTTCACAAGACTGATGAGGAAAAGAAAGCAAAAGTACTGTGCATTGTTTTTCTTGAGGTTCATCCTGCTTGTGTGTGTGTGTGTGTGTTTCCCCTCTAAGTCTGGGGAAACTATTAGGAGAGAGCCAGATCTCTTTAATGAGCCTGGAGGTAATGCAAAATTCATGTGCTTTCACCTGCAGCTGGGTAAAGCCTGGTACACACACAGAAGTGGGGAAGGCAGGAAGGGTCTGTTATTTATGATTTTGCTGAAGCAGGTACCCTGTCTACTACTGGGCATCCTGACCCACTTGTTCATTTTTTAGGAAGAAGTGGATACTTTCAATGGGAGAAACTCAAACATCAGATTTGCTCCTTGGAGCATTAATAAAAGGGCTCAGTTAGCTTCATCTCATTATTTTACTATGAGTATTGACTTTGGCCCAGAGTCATGTATAGATAAAATGGTGCAAGGGCTTGTCCTAAGTGATTACTCAGAATTACAAATCATTTCACGTGTAACTGAATACTGCAGTCTAGCTGGCACCCTGCCCCTTGCTTCTCCCCCTCCCCTTTCTCTAATAGGAGCGCAAATCCAGCTTTGTCTGAAGAGGCAATTAATCTTATTCACTGAAAGCTGAATTTTAATTCACCAGCATGTGGAGGACATATTTGCCTATCACACAGAATTAGTTTAACAGAGAATTTAGAAAAAAAAAATATTGGAGGTCTTGCCATTCTTGGACAGGGAAAATATCTCATAGATACATCTCTTTATTGGCACTATATACTTACATATAAACTTCTTTTTGTAATAACAACTCTATTAGTGTAAACTGGGTTTATTTTGTATTTGTAAGTGGCTGATTACATTTTATTTTATGTAAAGAAACCCACAAGATATTTGTGTTTTGGAGGAAAATGAACATAAGGTGAGAAAGATAAATTTTAGTTTTTGAGTGATTCTAAAAGGCTATTATTTTTAAGGGCACAGTTTAGAGATGATCAGAAAAATAAAGGGACACATAAAAATCCTAGACAGCCTACATACATCCAAATCATATCATATAAAGGGTAAGTGTTAAGGTACCAAGTAGACAGCTCTACCAGCTCCACACTGGAGACTCTCATGTGAAATCTGTTAGGCAAATATTGTGTCTCCCCAGTGTTTCTGCTGTGCAATATTTTAACAATTTTCCCCTGAGCAAGACCCCAGCATTTTGTCTGAGGTTTGTTTCACATGTAGACAAAGTGTAAAAAAAAAAAAACAACCTTCCTGAAGCAGTTTCTTAGTTCAAGAGATCTGGACAAGAATGTGATTTAATGCATGCATGTCCATGCTTAGTTAGATATCAAATTCCCGGAAGGTCAGAAAATACATTTCCTCCTGTTTTGTACTTGTATTTAACACAGCACTCCTCAAAGGCTACATTGTGGTACAGGAAGATATCAAAACATGTAACTGTCTCCTCCCCAGTGAAAGAGAGAATTTAATAAAAAACAAGAGTATGGATGATCTTGTATGCCAAATAATTATTAGTACAGCATGAACCTTAAAGGTTTTCTCTCAGAGAGTTAAAAAGGTGTTATTGGCTTTTCTGTGGCTCCTTCAGTTATGATTGTCTGATACTCCTGGAATTAACCCTCAGACATGATTGCTTCCTTTGCTTCTTCTGGGAATGCACAAATGAGTACTTAATAATGGGATGAGGACTCAGGGAACCATGGAATGCTTTTCAAAATCCCTCGCAATATTCTGATAGTCTTTTTACTGTTGGTGGGTGTGGAGTGGGAGTGGGTGTGTGCAGGGAATCTATCACATTAAGTCTGCCTAATGGTCGCCAAATGTCATGGTTTAACTGTTTAGATTAAGAACAGGGCTGAAAAGTCACAAAGCTTTATTGCTTTGTCAAACAATTTGCAGTATTAAACCTGGCAATTACTCTTAAAGGAAACAATTAAAAAATTCAAGTTTTTCACACTATGACCAGAAAATATTACTTTATGTAGTTTCAGTGCTCTAAAGACAGATTTTTGTAGTCTTTGTGTAAATTTTGTATTAATTCCATAATGTTTAGAATTTAAATTGTGCAGAACTGGGATTTGGATATGTAAAAGCCCAGAAATACATATTTGCAAATAAGCAGTTGCAAATGTTCCAAGACATGAGTGAGGCATTGAATGTACAGCAGTGTTCATCCATTAAATACCATTTTTTTGTATACTCTGATACTATATAAAGTGCTTAAGTATATTTTGAATGATGTCCTCTTTTGCAATTCCTTTGACTATTTTATGGTCAGATGTTCAGTGCCGCAACTATTGGACCTGGGGGAAAAAATCAAAGGTAAGAAAAATAAATAAAAAGACAGAGCTTTCAATCTTTTGTGTTGCTTCTCAAGTATATGAAAATGTTCTATTTTCATCCTTTTTCACAGAAATCACATGAAATACACAACGCTTAGTGGAGGTGCTGGATGATATTATTGCACTTGCACATCTCTCTTAGATTTTCAGGTTCATCACTAGCATACTGGACACTACTGCATACTAGAAAGTACAAAGGTGAAGGAGCCCTCCATCAGCACCTCTGTTTGAATGAAGGGCTTATTTCTACTATAACATAGGAATCCAGTTTTTCCTTAAAAGATGCATTTCCGCTCAGAATCCTTGAGACCCCAAATTTGTAGGTATATTTGCACACAGAATCATCTCTTCCAAGCCTCTATCCTTCTAGGTGGATTGTCTTGATCATTCCCAATGTCTGTCTATTGGTGGTCTGTCAAAATAAAATTAATTGGGGTTTTTATGAATATAAAATAAGTTCACTATAATCACGGCTAACTATGTTCCAAGCACAACCTTATGAGGCAGATTCTATTATACCCATTAACAGATGGGAAACAGAGGCCTTATTAATTATATGTGCCATATAATTTGCTCAAGATAGAGGAGATAACGATTTGAACAAGAACCTCTTCACTCCGGAGCTTTAAACTACTTTGCTACTTTGCCTCTTTATAAGCTGCAGGGAGTAAATAATTTCAATGGTTGAAGAAATTAAAGTGACCAAAATGAAAAGCAGAAAGAGAGTTAAAGTCAGGAGAGGAACTTTTTTCTCTGTTGTAAAATCAAATTCTCTAGATCCCATCTCTGTTATAGTAGTAAATTAAGATTTGAGATAATTCCTTAAACCTCTTGCCAAGCAGCCCTAGGAGTACATTTTAAGGGCTTAAGATAAGGATCAGCCTTCTGCAGTACATCAAACCGGGTTCCTGGATTCACAGGTGTGGAGCAGGGAGAGTTTGTTAAATTTGTTTTGAGGAATGTTAGGATGTTTTAGGTTGCAATTCATCAGAAAACTCAAAATATCCCAAACATCAGGGGATTTTTTTTTTCCCACACACTGAGAAGTTTGAAGTTTGGGAATCTCCGGGTTGGGCAATGCAGCAGTTCAGTTGTGTCACCTAAGACCAGATTCTGTTCCTTTCCACATTCTTGACAGCTGTTATCACTCTTGGTCTCAAAATAGCCACTCAGCACCAGGTATCACATCTGCATACACCAATGCTAGAGGAAGAAAACGCACCTGCTTCTATCTTGTGTACGTTTATTAAATAAATAAATCTCTCCTACAAGTAAGCGTCTCTAGAATATTTCTCCTTACATGTTATGTATCGTTATCTAGAACTTGCTCACATGTTTACCCCGAAACCAACCACTGGTAAGGAGAATGGAACACTTCCTTCTGATTAACTTAGACATGCTAATAATGGTTAACCAGAGTCACATTGGCTGGGCAGGCTCCAGAACAAAATCAAATCTCTGCCATCATGGTACTCATAGGAGAGTGTGCCCACTGGGTATCCGCCATGCCAACGCAGTGCTGCAGGATCAGGAAGAAACAAAGCACACGGGAGTTAGGAGGAGAAACCTTACTCTTCCAGTGTCCCTTCTAGCACCCTCTATTAACAGAGATAAACCTCATGCCAGCTGGCAAAGAGAAATGTTCCAGTACCGTGAGCAGGCAATGGAAGGTGGCTTTGGAAATGAAAGGTAATAAATTGATAACTGGGACAGTTGGCTTGGCTGTCAAATTGTTGCTCTTTAATAAGAGCCTTCTGAGATGCTGACAACAAGAACACCCAAGAAGGCTTCATGAAAAGAAAGCCTAACATGCAAAATGCTTAGCTGGAGAATTTATGTGAGAAGTTATGTTGCAGGTACTGAGAGCAGTAGCATTTTTTTTTTAACTCAGAGAAATATATTACAAGCCAATCTGTGATTTAAATACATTCTTTGAAGAAAAAGACTATAAGATGAGAAAATAAGGGGAAAGAAGAATTATCTTCCCTAGAAAAACAGGTAGCTTTATGCCTAAGTCTAAATAATAGTGAGTTCCCAGAATCTTAGTGGTTGAAAAGTAGGTTGGAGAGAGGAAAACATGTTGAGAATAACAATGTGTTCTGGATATTACATGTGAGAATCTAATATCCTAAGGTGTGTCCCAACTCCTGTTCCCCTTGTAGTGCACCTGTGGGAGAAGAAGAGTGGGGGATAATCTAGGGTTTATCATCTATTCCTTCGTTGATATATTAGCAAATATTTATCAGATGACTCCATGAACTATGTGCTGTGTCAGGTGCTGGAATGGGAGTAAGGAATGAACAGCAGCAAACAAGTCAGGAAAGTGAATAAGACTCTATATAAAGTTTTGAGTCTTTGATCTGCCAGGATCAGTGACTTATAAAGCTCTAATATATATGACTTTTTCCAGAGATCCAACTGGAAGGAGGTAAAGGACATTCATGCTGTCTGTTAATGTTCCAGGGCTTCTAACTGAGTGCTCTTTGGGAGGACTGCCTGGTGGAAAAGGTCTGCGTCATCTTTATTCCCCACCCTTTCTTAGAGGATCGTCAAGATGTAAAAGGATTGCAGAGACAGCTCTATTTTTAGGTGACTATGACCGTCATCAGCCATCCAGTTCCTCAAGACATGTGGGAACCCAGCCTTCCACTGAAGGAAGGCAAATCCTGCCAAATTGTCTGAGCAGAACTATATTCCTACTTGAAAGAATACTTAACTATAAAAATATTTCTATATGATAAACTTCTGACTTCTAGTGAGGTCTAATAAGGCCACTGTTTATCCAATCCATTCTCTGAACGATTTTTAACTAAAAAATACCCAAATTTATATATTTAAATAAGTATTCAATACATTGTGTCATAGGCCCTGAAGACAGCTTTGGAGAATTATAATTTTCTTTAAATTAATATCTGTATTGTTGAAATTAGTAAACTTCCTTCTATTGTGACTATTTTGAATACTCTTGTGTAAAATCACTAAAAAACTGATCGACTTGATTTACACTTTAGAGTGATATCTCATATAAAACAGAGTCCCTTTCCCACTACGGGTATTGGGTAATGATTCAGGTGACCATGGTTGAAATAAAACTCATTGAATGCCCAGCAATTTGAAGAAATGAAATATGGAGAAATAGAAACTATACCCTGCTGTCATTTGCAGAATCCAAAAATCATAAAGAGTGTGGAGGGGGAATGGGTGAAGAATTAGGAGAAAAGTGCAAGAGATGAAGATCAAGAAGCAGAAGGAGAAAAAATGAAGAAAGAGGAACATATATTATTTCAGAAATTCCAAGGGGTCATTATAAAAGTTACAAAGATATGTGTAAAAAGAGATAATACACTAGACATCTTTGAGAATTAGAACTTTTGACAATGGGATTTAAAACAATGTACTTACTGAGAAATTGTGTTACTTGTACTTGAAATATATGTCTTTAGTGACTCTGGTTAACATAGTTTAGTTGATCATTATGCTGTTTTAACATACTGGGAACTCAGTCTGGGAAACCAGCCACACTATGGACAGATCCTAAAGAAACTTACCAAAAGAAAGCAAGCTGCCCTCAACGCTATTTGTGCTGGGAGACTGTCTTAGTCTGTTTGGGTTTTTGAAACAAAATACCATAAACAGACTGGCTTATAAACAACAGAAATTTATTTCTCACAGTTCTAGGGGCTGGGGAGTCCAAGATCCAGGCACAGCAGTCAGTTTCTGGTGAGGGTCCACTTTGTGGTTCATAAATGGTAGCTTCTCATTGTATCCTCACATGGTGGAGGGGCTAGGGTTCTCTCTCATACCTCTTTTATAAGTACACTAATTCCATTCATGAAGGCTCCACTCTCATGACCTAATCACCTCCCAAATGCTCCACATCCTAATGTCATCACCTTGGGGTTAGGATTTCAACATGAATTTTGGAAGGACACAAACATTCAGACCATAGCAGTGGCCCTATTGAGAACATGATTGGAAATACCTCAAGAGCTAATAGTGTACTACTTTCTGTTGAAATACACCAAACATTCAACTATGTGATGCTCAATGCATGTTACTATCAATTTTCAAATATCATTTATGGAGCTCTGATCACCATGTTAGATAAGGTAGATGCAAAGATAAGATATAAACCCTACTACCAAGGAGCTTATAGTTCAGCATTCCAAATGAATATTTAGGGTTCTATAAAAGGAAAAAAAAATCAAAAGCTATGCTTCTATGATTATTAAAGAGTCACTGGTCTTGGAGATTACTTTTCCTATTAATCTAATTTGACCATAGCATATGATTTACTAATATGTGACTTACTAGTATGATTTACTAATTCAACCCTGTAGAATTTCTAAAGTTATTTGTCATTAGTTCTGACCTGAAATTGTGGTAACAGTAAGTGGGGGGTGAATATGGGGAAGAGTAATGCAAAAGGGATTCTCTCTTTAGCAATTCAATTTGACAAATGTTTTTGAGCTTTAACCATTAGGTACTAGATTGAATCAAGCGTTAGTCATTCTAGCCCAGTGAATCATAAAGAAGTTGGTGATAGGTGTCTTGAAAGATTCTGGGGTTAAAGTGTATGCCCTAGATGAACTGTTTTAGACCAGGGAGCTAAGAATCCTCATTGCCCTAGAGGTTGTTACCAGGCTCAGGTTCTAAACTCAGAGTTTTGATTCATAGAGTCAGAGATAAAAAAACAACTTTTTAAAAGAATTAAAGAAGTTATTGAAAGTGACTTGTTTATAGCTCTTTAAGATGGAGAATGCATATTTACAAATTGCTTGTAAATGCATTGTTAAAGACATTCTAGAAAAATCTGACATAAACAGCAGATCCCTATTAATGCATCTATCTTGTGTTTTTGAACAATGGTATTTTCTTATTTCAATGTTAGTTTGGAATATCAAATACAAATAATGTGGATATGGGGCATTAATTCTGTACTCTGAAAGTTGCATTCTAGTGATGATATAAATTATCAATTATATGGGGGGGGGAATCTAAGTAAAGAAATTTCAAACAGGAAAACACAAAATTGCTGTCAACAAAAGATTTTTTTAAACGTTAGCAAGTTGTAAAGCACTCCCAAATAATCTTTGTCTCTGTCATACGTATTTTTTTCCCTGTACATTGTCCTTCTCTATCTCCTTACAACAAGGTCTAATGTGATTTCAGCCTCGAATACATTTACTCTTGCTTTTGTAGGGCTGAAGACAAAACACAGGTTAATACAGCAAATATGTTTAGAAAATACAACTAATTTAGGTTATTTTTATAGTTCTATTTTTGAATAAGTAAGATTGTATTTTGTGGCAATTTCTGGTCTTTAACAATATTAACTGAGATTGAGTCCTTATTAGGAAATCAATGTTTCTTTCATTCTTATCTTTGGAATTCAAACAGCATATTCCTGGTGATGGTACATGGTAATTACTTCATTAATGTATATTAAATTAATTGTCAAAGAAATAATAAAAACAAACAAAAAATGCAAATCTCATTCCAAATAAAGTATTGTCTATTTGATAAAAGAATCATAAGCTTTCATGTATGTAGCTATCCCTCGATTATGTAGAGGAGTCCAAATTAGTTCTGTGACATAGGCACTAGACAATTTAAAAACACGTTTCTTTCCTTTTTTATTTGACCCTGAGTCAATCAGCACCACCTGGCTGAGTTAGAGACCAACGAAAGAGAATTTTGAAGATTTTCTCTTTTGTTAGGTTTTTTGCTGGTTTCATGTTTGAAGCAAACACCCTGAACCTTTTAAAAATGTTATGATTTTCTCCTTAAAGCTCACTAATATCATAACTACACTAATAAAAGCATAATGTGTATTATTAGGTCTGAACTCTTGGCCATGGGTATCTGTGCTTCTTAGAGATGGTCTCTGCACAAGTGTCATAAATGACCATTTTATAGATAGATAATGTTCTTAATCCATAATTCTTTATTGCTGATGGTTATTGCATTAGATGATGACCCTTAGCTATTAAGAGTCAGTTTTTAATATCACAACCATTTAGAAAGGTTAATGGACTCGGTTTTGCGACTTAACCTTTGGATGCAGCAGGTTGAGAGGTTATATTTGTGCACTAAACTGACAGAAAATATCTACTTATTTTCATTTCTCTATGCATTTCAGTGTGGTTTTGTACAGCGACTGTTATTTACCAAGCAAACTGAGAGAAACAATGTATGACACATAACAAGTTTCCAGAGCAGTGAGATTCTCTTAAAATATAAACTTCATTTTTGGCTTCTATTATTTTTAATTTAGACATAAGAATTGAAATGTGAACAGATGTAACCTAAATCAGTTGCAGAATATTTATTATGGTTGTTCAAGAAAGATAGACCAAGATTATAATTCATAGTATTCTTGGCTAGTTTGGAAATTTCACATACATTGTAATGAGGAACTGGTCATTTAGGAAGGTCATAAATCCATCATGGATGATACCTGTCCACAGACCAGAATTTTCTAAGCAATAAACTAGGGTGTATCTGGATTCAGTTAATTCCACTTCAAAAATTTAATTAGGGTTTCATGGTGGTCATTTGTTATTTATTTGGCCACCTATTACTCATTAGTCTTCCAAATATCACCTTAGTCCCTTTTATGACACTCATTCATTGTGGATAGGCTTTGTGGGAAGAAAATTCCAGACACTTCCCTTCCATTATAGAATCCAGAAGCTGAGTATATAAATAGTTACAGTAATGGCTCCCAATGAATAACCCTTTCTTGTACCCATGCTGTTGTGTCTCCCATGTACATCAACTCTGGGCTTGACCATGTAACTTGTTCTGGCCAATAGGACATAAATAAACATGATGCAAGCAGAGGCTTCAAACGTGCTTTCAGACTGGGTTTTTGCTCTTTTGCTTGCTGTTTTTAGAACCATGTGAAAACTAGTCACTGTGCAAAAAAGCCAAGGCTATGACAAATGATGAGAGACCCCTGATCTGGTGGCTTCCCTGCAAACCTAATCATCAGACATGGGAGTGAGGCCATTTAGGACTAATCAGTCCTCAACTGATTTGCCCATCCCTTTACCCTGTTATCTAACCTCTCATTGACTCTCTGAGCTTCTTGACAGTTTTCCAAGAAATGGCCTTTTACATTAGTTTTACATTTAGCTAGAATTGTTGTCTACTATAACCAAGAACCCTAAATAACATAGGTTCCTAAATTCGTACTTTGAAAATGCAAAGAGATTACTTGAGAATAACACAAACCATGAACATACTTATACAGATATACATAGAAGTTAAATTATGAGGAAATTATCTACATATCAATTTAGTCTTGGTTATCAAATATCCCTTACGAGGAAGTGGCCGACAGAACCCGTTATGAGCCAGACAGTGGTATGAGCCTCTGAGTAGGAATCTGAGTTTCCATCTCTCATCTCTCATCTACTTACTACATATGTTTTGCAGAGCTCAGCCTGGAAGTTACCCAATGAATGGTTACATCATTTAAGAATGTGTGTCCTCTGCAGCATTCTTTTTTTATTCCATTCTTTGTATTTTTTGTGTGTATTCATTTTTTCCCTTCACTCCACGTTTCTATTTTCTGTGCCCCACACTGTCGTGGGCTTCTGCTCCTGAAAACTGCACCATCCAAGTGCTCCCAGTATTGTCTCTGACATTTCCTGCATGCTGTTTCTCTCCCCTCCACTTCTCTAAGCTCGTCATCTGCTTTGTGCTATTGGAAGCTTCCTGTAAAAGCCATATTCTCCACTTCGTTCTTTACAGATTAAAACTTTGTCCTGGTGGAGGTTCTATTATACTCCTACTGGTGGTAAGGTCTGGTTTTCAGGCAAAAGACTAGCAAGACTATTCCTTACTTTAAAGGAATGTCTGATAACTTAGATTTAACAAATCACCCAAATGAAATGAAAAGTCAGATTTTGAGGTTATCAAAATATCCAATCCTGAAGTCACATGTTCTTACTATTAACTCATCACTGATACAATATGTGAATTATCCTATAAGACACAGCAATTTTTTTTCAGGTATTGTTCTTCTCACAGGATGAACTGCACAATAATGGATAAACATTTCTGTTTTCACCATCTTAGGATAGAGACAATACCTCAAGGCCATTGCATGGCTTCAGTTCTTTAGTTCTAACCTGGTGCTGATCGGTTTCTAAACTGTGGCAGGTGTGGGTATATGCATTTGATAGTGAGAAAACTCTGGCTCTCAAAGGTGTTTATCACCACAAACAGGTGAATCATGACACTGCTTTACACATAAACGATGCTCAATAAATGATCATTGACATGAAGTTAAATAAAGTAATACTCCAAGATTGGAGCATTGCTCTTCATTCAAGAACAAAGAAACCTAGAGTTTCTGATATTATACAGCCACTTTAACAGTAAAAGAAAAAGAAAGATGTTCCCTTTTGATAAACAGATAGGCATTCCGTCACAAAAGATGAGTTGTCATGGAATGACATAGAAGAGGGATATGAAATCTAAAATCCAAGAGAAAAAGGGGCCTTGGAGGTTAAGTTACATTTTCCTTTTTTTCCCCAGCATCCCTCCTCCAAAGCCATCACAATCTATCCCAAGACTGTAAATTTGGTATTTTGTACATTAGAAGGTACATTCAACTGACAGTACTAGGAAATCCATTTTTACAATTTAACAATTTCTGTCAACATTTAAAAAATGTTTTCAGTATCCATTTCTTGGGAGACTCATAAAGGCAGCTTTCCCGGTGTTCTTGGTTTCTGCTGTTTGTCCATTCCTTAACTATTTTTTCCTTCTGTTTCAAAGAAAGCTGTTGGCCATTTTCTCACCTCCTTTGGCTTTGGCTGTGATGCTAGGTGATTCAATATAATTAGGTGAGATTTTTATAGGCCCTCAAAGGCTAACAAAATAATAAATGTGGCAGTTCAAATAATGGCTATAATAGCAGGTCAAGCAAAAAGAAATCCTTTGGACTGGGATTGACAAACCCTAACATTATTAGAGTTTGGAAATGCATTGCATTTTCTTCTTTCCTTCTTACTCATTTTTAGCTTTCTTACTTGTTTTTCTGTATTGCATAGGGATATTTTCATTTTGTCTCATCTACTACTGGTTTTTTATTTTAATTTTCAATGCATAGATTCTGCTTACTAAGAAAAGAATTACGGATTCACATATATTACTGTAAAATGAATTCTTGTCCTTGAGATTATATTAATTCTAGATTCTTTCAAGATAACACCTATTTCTCTGATTAGTCTCATAAATAAAGTCACAAATTTTTTTGAAATGCTTTTTTTCCCTTCTGATTTTAAAAGTAGTGTGTGCTTATTGTAGAACATTAGGAAACTACAGAAAAGCACAAAGAAGAAGAAAATTTCAATAATCCATTATTTAGTTTCCTGTCATAACTACTGTTACTCTTTTGTTTTGCATCCTTCTAGTTTTTTTTCTGTGACTACGTATCATACCTATGGCATCTATAAAATTAGAATCATGCTTTTTTGACTAAACAATATGAAATATAAATTTGTTGATAATAAATATAAAGGTTTACAAAACTCCAAGTAATAAAATTTTAAATGGAGGCTTTAATTTCCATTAAACCTTGATGGAAATCTATTAAATTTCTATAGCATGGATGAGAATACAAATGCTCTTTAGATATGAATAGCTCTCACTGTTTTGATAGGTTCTAGGAAAAAAAAATTAACTGTAGCATATTTAAAATGAGAAAGGTTTCAGATGGCCCCATGAATACTGTCTTACAACCCATTTTGATATTTAGTCATTTTCCAGGTGACTTTAAGGCTACTCTCCTCTCAGTCCTTACCTAGCATTCTCTCCCTCATGAAACTCGGCTGTTACATATAACTGGTTGAAATAAATGAAAATAAAGCTCACAGCATTTCTTCTTCTTTTCTTTTTATTTTTTTTTCAGCATAGCTTTATTCATTTTTTTTTTTTTTATCCACACTTGGAAATGTGGCTTCTGAAAGATAACAAGGCATGGTTCCGTAGCACGCCATAGCCTCTCTTTCCCCCATCCCCCCCGCTCACTGCTAACTCTTTTGTTTGTACAGTATTCTTTTATTCTGAGCGATATAACATTTTAGTTCTTGTAATAAATGCCTTCATGTGAAGCAGTTCAGCTAAGAGAATGTTATTAGACTGTGCTCCCAGGCAGCGCACCTCCACACGATCAATACAAAGCTGGGCCTCAGCTCATTCCCTCTTTGCTTAAATTCCCTGCAAATGTGCAAGAGAAGCAGCAGAGGGTGTCATCAATCACAGGCCACTGTGACATATGCTGAAACCTGACCAGGGCCGAGATGTTTTAATAAGGCATCCATTAAAACCCTCAAATAAATTGCAATTTGAAAACAGAACATAATACCAGCCAAGTTTTCCTCATCCATCTTGTGGCATGTCATGTAATGTAATTGCGTTGTTAATTTATCCAAGAACTTTCTCTGTACAGTGTTTCATTGGCACCGCTTAATTTCCCTGTAGACTATTTGTGTGGGTTGTGTGTGTGTGTGCGTGCGTGAGCGCATGCATGTGTGTGTGAGAGAGAGACAGCAAGAGAGAGAAAGAGAGAGCAAGCAACTGGGTTAGGGAAAAAAGGACAGAATCTGTTTATCTCTGTGTGTTTGTGGGTCCATTTGTGTGTCTGTTGGTTCCTTGGAGGAAATAGTCATGTTCCTACTTAGCATGGCATTAGCTATAGAGCTAGGCAGAAATTTGAGATGTTTGACATTTTGTCAATGACCCCTGAGCATCCCAATGCTGCCTCACCAAGTCTGGCCTACGGCAGGACTGCCTCCTCCTCAACTTGCCATGGGTTTATGCCCCTCCAGTGTGGGATCATTCAGAATGCCTGTGGATCCCATCAATAAATATTGACAAAAGTGTTTAGGGACCACTTAAGATCACCACACAATGACACTCAAAACAGGACAGTACTGACTTTTGGTTCCCTAACTCTTGGGTCATATGTGAAAAGTTTTGCCAACAGTAAGAAAAGTAAGAAGTTATGAATCAATGGGAGAAAATAAAAAAGTATTTCTCTGGAATAATGTTGAAGTGATTAAATTGAAAAAAAATATATTTATATATATATATTTAAGAGCTTGGAGGAAGGATACAGGCAGACAAGGGCTCATATAGATTTCTTTGTCTTCTAAGCATAAATCTAAAAATAAGTAATGCAGTTCTTCATGTAGGGCTGCATCAGCAGATTCTTCACCTTTATTTATTCTTCTGGGTTTCCTTAATCAATCTGTCCTCTCATTTTCTATAAAAGAAGCCATTGGAAGGCAGAGGGTAAGTCCACCCTACACATTCCATCTATATCTAGGATGTCACAGTAACCATGATGCCAATCAAATATTGGTTTAAACCTGTCAAATGTCTTTTCTAGGCCTACTGTTTTGAAGTGATAAGTTGTTGAACTAATGACAAAGGAGAGAAGACAGCATGACAAAAGGGAAAAAACACCACCATAAATCTACTTGTGTAGTGGCTATTTTATTAAAGTAAAAGCAAAATAGTTATTTGAGATACAGCAAAAAAGACAATTAAATATAAAGCATACTGGTCAATAAATTAACAGACACCCTCTCTCGATAGGTCCTGATATCTAACACTGTGTTACAAGTTGGCCTGAAGAACCTGGTGACATTCTAACATGCCAGCTGCACACCAACCATTCTTGTCCAAGGCTCCCGCTTACCACTATGCAAACTATTAAACGATCACTGAGTATGAAAGGTGCCAGGGAAAGCCAAATTAGTTTCTGCTTTCTGCTAATGGATGACCTTTGTGATTTGGATCAGGTGCAGAAATTCACTTAGAAAGGCAGGAGAGTGGGGAAAACTAAAATAATTTTCTTTCCCCACAGAGAAGACGCCTGGCTACCACCTGCCCAATAAATGTCAATTGGGTTATTTTTTAAAAAATAAGGAGCTTGATTCAAAAGCATTGGAAGCTGGGTTGAGAGGTGTAGCGAAGTAGGAGTGAAATTGCTTAAGAATATAAAACCAAAAAGGACAAAGCTGAAACAAAGTCATTGAAAATTAGATATGAGAATGGTTAGTTCTTTCCTACCTAGGAGCTTTGTTAACACCTCTGTATTCTAAGTAGGTTTTTGAAACTTCATCGAAATTTGAGCTGACTTATTATGTATAGAAGAAATCATGTTTGGTTTCTTATAGTTGGAAAATATTTTGAGCTTTAGCTGAAATTTGTTTGGAATTGAAAGTATAATACCCAAGCAGCATTCAAAGGATCAGAACCAACAGGAACTAGAATATACGAAAACACTGTTTCTCCATCTCCACGTGAGCCTGGGTTGCCAGCTTTCACATGCTTCTAATGTTAGCTCGAGCTTTCTGGCAATCCCATTGTAAGCTCCATTTCACAGGCGTCCTCTGCTATTTTGGCATTTTAATGTTGGCCTTGCTTCTTTTTATTTCCTTGTCCAGAAACACAGCCATTTAAAAAACTCCGTAATTATTATTAGATGTGCTTTGTTTTTCAAGTTCTAGCTTGAGATGAATTCTTTCATGCATTTGATATTTAGCTACTATCCTTGAAATGCATGGAAGGAATAGAACATTAAAGACTGAGGACATGGACCTTTAATTCCTCCTGTGTATTGCAAGGGCAAAAATGAAATGTCAGTTCCCAAGGTGATTATATAGTGAATGCTGGCAAGAATGGAATAATTGTGTCCCACTCAGGGTGTGAGAAATGTATACATGGGGAGATAAAATTGTAAGGGGACAGACAATATAGGGTAAGCACATGTACTGCACAATAGAATTCAATTGGGTGGATGACACAGGTCTTTGGCCTTTGTGGAAATCAATGAACTGCTGTTTAGGTGTCTTTTTCAAAGCACAGGGACGCTGAAAGGATAAAGGCTTGACTCAGATCCGCTGAGGCTTGCTCAAGTTAACCCTAGGATATTTTTTAAAAAGTTGATTTGTTTTCCTTTTTGATTTCCTTGTTCTCTCAGCTTGCTTGAACTGATTTACAATTCCTGCATCTATTGCCGCCTTTAGCTATGTGTGCCATTATTCAGACACCCTTTTTGTAATTAAATTCTGCTTGAATTGCTTATAGGCCTAACCTTCCTCCTTAACTTCAATCTGTGACCTCTTGTTTCTAAGTTAGTTAGTGAAATTGTATTTGCCATACCATGAATAACCTTTCCGGGCTGCTAAAATACCTGGGTCTGAGTTTAATTTGAGGTTTCATCTGTGTATAAAATTCCCTGCAAACTTGAATGTGAATTCAAAGCCTGATCCATAAAAATCTTCTAGCAATATCATTCTAACTTCAGAAGCTTAGTGAGATGAAGCCATGTGTTATGTTATAAACACCCCAACAAAAGAACTGTGATCTTACCATGTTATTTTTTTTCCCCAATGTAATTTTGTAAATGTTGTTGATTCTGCCTCACCATTTGGAGACTCATGCATGTGTTACTCTTCCAAATTCCCCCTCTTTAAAATTCCCTAGAGACCCATAAGTTCTGGGTTTCTTAAAGAAATAGTTTACCCTCACCCCTATCCCCCACACTCCCCACTCCTCCGAAAACAATCCCCATACAAAAGTACCAATAAACTAACTCAGCCACATACAATGATATTGTCAAGAAAACCTCAGGAGAAAACCATTTAAATTTCATGGCATAAATCTGAGCTCTCGGCCAACCTTCCCTTAGCAAGTGGAAAGCGCAAGTCTCATGCTAATTCTCCACCAAACCTCTAGTTTTATGAAAGCTACATTTTATCTGTTTGGTTATTTGCAGTCACTCGAGAGTTGGAAAAGGAATATTAGCACCACTCACATTTTATTGTGGGAGTCACAGTACTTGGTTGACCCCCTTTTCAGGTCCTATTGAATTTCCTATACAAAGGAAATGAAAATGTTTTATATTTAATACAGCAGCACATAACGAGAGGCTTAGTTATTACACAGAGAGCTGCAATTTTCTGCTTTCGTTTCAGCTATTACTGTTGAGCTGAAGTTTCCAAGCACATTTTTTATGATTTGTTTATTGCTGGCTTTAGAGAGGACAGTGAGGGGGATGCCACCTTTATACTACCTACACTACAGAAAGGGGATTTCTATTTATACTTATCCTACAAAAGAGCAGTCCAGCTTTTTACTGATGTCCCAGTTTCTTGCAGACAGATGAATTCTTAAAAGCCTAAAAAAAAAAAAGAAAAGAAAACGAACCCAGCAGAAATCATATATTGAACACACAGCTGTTTTCTGATTTCACTCCCAGGTCCTCTGATATTACAATGGTCAGAGAGAACTCTGGGTTCTTAGCATGTGTCAGGCCCTGGTGCTAAGCACATTACCTTCATTACCTTATTCAATCATTACAACAATGACAGTTGAACAACACAAAGGTATTCTTGTTATTATTATCAACCTCTTTCTGTAGCTGAGGAAGCTGGCTTAGAGAGATTCTCTAATTTGCCCAATGTTGTGTGGATAATAAAGAGGTAATCCAACAAAGTTAAGACCCCAGGTCTGTCTGATTCTGGGGCCCACTCCCCCCACCTTTTCTTTTTGATAATAATATTCATCTATTCTGTGTTTTTAAAATTCACTTTCTTCGCTTCTTCTTTATTTTAAAATTCAAATTTCTTTTCTTTTCTTTTTAAAAATTTTTATTGAATCAAAATTGTTTATACATATTTTGGGGGTTCAACATTGAGATATGTTGATCAAATCAATATTACTAGCATATATATTGTTACAAAACATACTTATTCTTTATGCCCCTTGTTCAATCTCACCCCATCCCCCTCACCCTCCCCCCTTCCCCCTCTAATTACCCTAGATTTCTTCTCTAGGAAATCTCTAGATTTCTTCTAAGCATAAGTCTTCTCTCCTTCTGAAAGAATAATGGTTACTCTGGTGATTTGTTGCCTAGATCATCTGTCCAATGCTGAGAGGTGTGACCAGGTCCCCCAATATTATCGTAGAGCAGATGCTTCTGTCGCTCTGGAATGGGCTTTGTGGAGAGAGACACATACTCTTCTTTTCTTTATCTCTGCTGATGACTCTCTGTGTCAATCACTCCAGTGGCTGTTGGATCATCTGTGTGGTGGTTGTGGCATCTAGCCACTTTCATGGCAGCCATGCTTATTGTGGTGGCTATGGTGGGCCACCCACAATCGAGGTGATGTTTTTGGTATGCTCCTTGGCACTGTTGGTGTACTTGGTTTTTTGGGGGGGTGGTCTGATCCCAGGCTCCATCCTTCAGGTCCCAAGGTGGGTCCCGAAGCACAGGTATGGTGTGCCTGGTTGTGGGAGGGGGGATCTAGTTCCCAATTCCATGCCTTGGGTCCAAACTTATTTTTTTTTTTAAAGTACTGTAACAAACATACCTAAACCCTTCTGCTAGATTCACCAATGTTGCAATTTTTGTTTTTTCCTCTCTTTCTACACACACACATGCACTCATATATTCATGTATTCATGTGTTTGTATTTATTGGCTTCAAATGTTTTTTGCTAAACCATCTAAAAACTACAGTCATGATGATTTACTCTTAAAAATAAAAGCATTCTTTCATTTAACCACAATATCATTACCACACCATAAAAATTAGCATGTGTTCAATCCTGTTATCTAATATACAATCCATATGCAAATTTCCCAGATTGCTCCCAACATAATATTTGTAACTTTTATTTATTTATTTTTGATCTGGGATTCAATCAAGAAAGAGCCTGACTGCTTTACTCTTCCACCTACAGCCTCTCCAGAATACCAGGCATAGGGCAGGATCTTCACAGGTTAAAATAATTAAGTAAAAACCTTGTGCCTAAATGAAACTATTATATTGATTTACACACTATTGTAGTAGATCTATACATTTTAAAGCCTTTTTCTGTTCTGACATTCTTGGAACCTATTGTTCTTCAACTCTATCTAAAGAGTAGAATAGTGGAATAGTTCAGTGATTCTTTAAGCCATTCTACAGTTACTTAGTCTCGCAGGTAGTTAGCGGCTGCCACCCTCAGCCTGAGTCTGTCCTGTCACTGCATAAGTGAGCCTAAACCGGCCTCTGCAAAAATGTTCCTTACCACTAACTCCCGACATTCCAGGGTTCAAAATGCCACTATTGAAAGAAAAGGAAAGGGGAGAAGAGTAGTGAGAGACTAGAAATGGGGGAAAACTAGAGAGGGCATGAGGGAGAAGGGAACAAAGTACCAGAATCTGGTCAATTAAATTCATAATCAGAACATGGTAATAATGGCCAAAATATGCCGGATGCTTAGCATGCCTGGTGGAATAATGAGAGTTTTTAATGTGTTTTTTCATTTAATCCTTACAATAATTTCTCCAAATACCCTACTATTACCCTTCCCCATTGTATAGAACTATTGAGTCTTGCACAGGTTAGATATCTTGTCCAAGGCCACCTAGGTAATAAATTGCAGCTGTGCTCAAACCCACACTGAAAAGAGGAAGGGAGAGAGGTGGGGCTAAGGACTGGAACACTGGCAGGGCTCCAGCGGTCGTCCTCCACTCCTATCATGTCATTCCTTCCCACAAGTTTTTAGTCAATATTTCTTATCAGTGGCTGAAAATCTCAATTTTTTTCTCTACTTCCTCAACCGCTGTTTCAGGTTAAGCCACCTCCATCTCTAAATCAGATGCTTGCTACAGCTGTTTGCAGATCCTCCTGCCTCCAGCCTCTTTCTTCTCCAGTCCCTATATGGAGGTCAGATGCTCTTCCTGGTGGTCGTTCCAGACATGTCATTCCCTTGTTTGAAATACTTTGATGACGGCCCATAACTCAGACCACTGGTTCTTAACCCTGCCTGTACATGAAAATCACCTGGAGAGATTTAAGAAGCACCCTTGGCCAGGCCCCACCTCACAGATTCTGATTCCATTCTTTTGAGTTGCTAGAGCTACCAAAAGAGTACAGAACATCAAGTTATATTTAAATTTCAAGTAAATCTTAAATATTTTTCATTGTAAGTACTTCCCAACAATTGCACTAGACATACTTGATTGAAAAATTATCTAAAATTCAAATTTAACAGCATGTCCTGTATTTATATTTGCAAAGTCTGGCTACGAGTTTATGTGTTTTATGGATGAGCAGGGCATGAGTATTTTGAAAATCTCTTCAGGCAAATCACGTGAGCATCCAGAGTTGAAGCCACTGGCTTGTAGGAATGATTACAAATATTAAAGACTAAACTCCTTACCATGGTATAAAAGGACCTTCAGAGTTTGGCCTCTGTCTCCTTTCCAATCTCACCTCCTCTCTCTCCACACCCCATACTGACCCTCCTCCACACCTTACACTTTCTCACCTCCATGTCTTAGTACATGCTGTCTCCCAAGCCTGGAATTTCCTTTCTGTTCTGTTTGGGAGACTCCCAGTCATCCTTTAAGACCCAAATCTGACTTCTCCAGGCAAGTGAATTGTGTGGTTCCCTCGACTCCTGCAGGGTTTTGCATGTATGTCTACTGCTCTGACTGCTAAAACTGGTGTGCATTGGCCATCTGCTTTTTGCTAAGCAATTTATTAAGCCCTTTCCATTGAATATCTCAAATTCTCATGATTAAGATATAAATATTTGCTACTTTGTTTATTCAAGTGAATAACAACTAGTTTTGTTAGTTGCATGAAAATAGAAATATTCCAACAAATCTCAAACATAAATTTTGATCAAATCAACTTGCTTAACACCCTTAACTTTAGTCTGTACTAAAATCTTAATATATATTTAACAACATATACTAAATTGTACAATTTTTGCCAAAATTTTTTTTCCCTCATACCCACCCCAACTGAGCAAGACAAACAAAACAGAATAGCTGAGACAAACACCTGTCTCCACGGATTCAACATTTAAAAAGATGTGTATATTTCTAATCTCCCCAGCAATAACTTCCTAGTGGCACTAAAGTTTTCCTCAATAATGTTTTGGTGGTGTCATGTATTAATTTATGTGAGGTTTTGTTAAATCTAATTAAAATGCTGCCATATTTGCTATTATGTATTTTGATAATTTTCTGATATATAACAATGTTAACCTGTCTCATAGTAAAATTCCATTAATTTGGATTTTATTGATGATAATAGATTATAATTTGGATGGGAATTGTGTTGAGGTTACTCCTCATTCTCAGTGTTTGTCTTAGTCTATTTGGGTTGCAATAACAAAATACCATACATGCAATGGCTTATAAACAACAGAAATTGGTTTCTTACAGTTCTAGTGCCTGGAAAATCCAAGATCAAGGCAGTAGCAGATTCTGTGTCTGGCACGTGCTTACTCTCTGCTTTATAAATGGCATCTTCTAGTTGTGTTTTCACAGGATAGAAGTGAACAACAAGCTTCCTAGGGCCTCTTTTATAAGGTCACTAATCCCATTCATGAGGGATGAGCCCTCACGACCTAATCACCTCCCAAAGATCCCACCTCTTAATACTGTTGCATTGAGAACTAGGTTTTAATATATGAATTTGGGAGGGACAGAAACATTCAGACTATACCAGTGTTCATTTTACCAATGACCTCTTTTGGAGTTGGAAACAGAAGGAGAAAGGGAGAATTGTCTGCTGTTTATAATCCCTTTGAAAGCTAAGGTAGACTTCCAGTTGAGGAATGAGAAAAAAGCCTACTAAGGGATGATGGAAGTTAGGTGGTCACAGACACCCCAATTGTGTCCTTTCTATTTGCATTTCCCATTTTGAAGGCAGGTGAGATGCTCAGAGCAAGATGACAGCTTTTCTTAGTTGAGCTCTGGGATTTAGAGAAGCTGCTGACAAAATTACTGATTTTGAAAAAATGTTTTGTGAACTACCATATAACCTCATAATATTTGTCATCACTTTGCAAAGCAAATCAAAGTTTGCAATGTGCCCCATATTCTCGTCTGTATGGGCAGAGTGTATTCCACTTCTTGGTAGCAGGGGGAGAACTTTCTACTTTATTAAGCCCTTCCCTGTCCTGTGTTTCCTTTTTTCATCTGATACTGGATGCATGACCCCTTTCCTCTATGTACTATTGGGTAGTGTCAAGTTTATATGGTAAGCCTTTTCCAATTGCAATTGTTCATTTAAATTCCTACCTCCTCTAGGTGGTGACCTTGCTTAAAGGCAGAGACTCTGCCATTTACCCTATCCCAATGCCAAGTACCATGCTTGCCATAAACTGGGTTTTCAGTATGTTAGTTCATTTAAAAGTATGCTTGACATTTGCTGGAAAAGTTCTATTTTCATACAGCTAACAAAGCTAGTTGTTATTCACTTGAATAAAAAAAAACAAATGATTACATCTTAACCATGAGAATTAGAGATATTCAATGGAAAGGGCATAATAAATTGCTTAGCAAAAAGCAGATGGCCAATGCACACCAGTTTTAGCAGTCAGAGCAGTAGACATACATGCAAAACCCTGCAGGAGTCGAGGGAACCACACAATTCACTTGCCTGGAGAAGTCAGATTTGGGTCTTAAAGGATGACTGGGAGTCTCCCAAACAGAACAGAAAGGAAATTCCAGGCTTGGGAGACAGCATGTACTAAGACATGGAGGTGAGAAAGTGTAAGGTGTGGAGGAGGGTCAGTATGGAGTGTGGAGAGAGAGAGGAGGTGAGATTGGAAAGGAGGCAGAGGCCAAAGTCTGTAGGTCCTTCTATACCATGGTAAGGAGTTTAGTCTTTCATATTTGTAATCATTCCTACAGTGGTTTCAACTCTAGAGGCACACGTGACTTACTTGTATTTGTTTGTTCAGTAGAAGATTAGACACTGATTTTTTTTCAAGTTCAGGAGTTTATTTTTATATGACTCATCTGCCTAATATCCTGATTTATTTAGAATGAACCTGTTAGAATAATGATGAGAAATATCACTTATATTTGCACAGTGCTTTATACCTTTCAGAACAAATAGTTTTAAAAGAAAAAATAAGTAATTTATTTTGATCCGTACAGCAGCTTTATGAAATATACAGAGAAGGTATTACAATTATAAAGGAAAAAGGCTGAGAAGTTAAATTACCTTCTAAGTTTATGTGGTAAGAGTAATAAAAACAGAGCATCTCCTGCCTTCTTGTCCACCCTTACCTACTTAACATGGATTTATAATGCAAATGGCTCAGAGAGTACTTTATTCTCTTAGCAGTTGGTCTGAGAATTCCTTGAAGGGAGAAGCCCATGTTTGTTGGGACACTTCCATGAGGATCCCCTTGAAATGAACATGAGGCCCTGAAGAGCATGCTAAAGACACAAGAAATAGTTTCTGAATTGTTATCTGAGAGTAGTAGGGTCTGATTATTGTCAGAACTTTGATTTAAATGAACAAAAGTTATGCAGTTTCAGGATAGCATTTTGACCTTGTTAAATTTCTTTGTATATTGGAAGGGAGAGGCATTCGAAATTGAAGATTATCATGTTTGAGAAGAAATAATGAAAAGCCAACAAAACTAGATCACAAGGGAAGAAGAGACCGTCCTACCTGAAGCCAAAAAGAGGCTAACAAGAGCTCTGTCTGAGGTGGGGGGCTATCCACTGTGTGGTGCTGCTCCTCCCCGGTGTCTCCCTGAGTCATCTTCTCCTTGATACATTGCTCACTCATAATTGCATGTGGAAGTGAAAAATGAGAATGAGAAGATATCTGTATTTGGGTACTATGACATAGTCTTACAGATTAAGACAATTTGCATATATTATAGAGACCAAGGATTTTGAAACCAGACAAACATACTAGCTGTGTGACTGAGGAGACCTCTGTTTTCTAAAATGGGATAATAATGCCTAACACATGGGATCATTTCAAGGTTTAAAGTAGTGAGAAAATAGGTATAGAACCTAGACTGAGATGGGGACCCTGTAACAATTGTGGCTATAATTATTGATGTAATTAAACTCATTTGCACTGACAGATCATAGAAACTCAAATACCAATGTCAAGAGACCCTTGGAACTGGAAACCACAGCACACACTAGCCCTAAACAAAATGAAGCAGTCTGGGTTTAGTGAGACCTTTTTATTTCATTGTCTCCTTTAATTTTTCTACTTGCTCCACTCTCATATTTTCACACAAGGATCAAAATCTCACTTATGCTAAATTTGTAAAAGTCAAGTGTAAGGTGCAAGGTTATAAGGTTACGAGGTTCTGAAATATCTTCCCCAGTGGTTGAAAGAGCACTTTTATGGATGATGACAGTAAAATGAATCTTTGATAGTGGAATTTCAGGTGTCAAAAGCTGGGGCAGGGGGATTGAGAGAGAAGCTCCTCAGGCCCCTAAAATCATACCAAGTATGTGGTCCTTTACTACCTATGCATGATGTATGCACTAGTTCTGTTGCTAAGATCACATTCAGAGGAACTTTGAGTCCTATAATACAGCAGTCTTCACACGGGATACACGTACTTGGGGTGTATGTCTTTTCGAGGTCTATGCGGCAGCAATAATTTTAAGGTTATCAATTTCCTGGTCTTCAACATCCATGTGAACTTTTGTCTGGTAGGTGTCAGCCTGGGGCTGGGACACCACGCTGGTTCTTCCTGCCTACCTTCTCTTTAACAACTGTCCTTCTCCTGCTTTGCAAAAGAAAGTCAGACCACTCACTAATCTGCTGATGTGGTGTAAAAAGATCCAGTGTGCCAAAAGAAGGAATAATTTTTAATATTGTTGTCTATGATGATTCCAGTAATCAAAGTGCCATGAACTTAAGGTGGTTCTCTTTCTTACACAGATCTCTGTTAGGAATAAAGAGTGACATTTGAAAGGGGGCAGTTTGGCCCAAGATATTATACTCTAATTCAAATAGATTTATAAAGTGGGTGTCAGAGGTCTAAATATTTTCTTACAAGAATTTTGCCTTTTTCCTTTGCTGTCCATTATCAGAATAATTGGTTCACATGGAGAGCCTCTTGGGAGCAAAGCAAAGATAGAGACTGAAAAATATGAAGGGTCAGAGAGCCTAATTTTTTTAAGGTGAAAAATTGGGGCAAATCTCCATGCCTGATCTATCTTTATAATGACCTACTGACCTACCTACCTACCTACCTACTACTTATCTACCTACCTAAGCTTAGAGCTAGAAATCATAAGATAGATGTTGTCACAAAGATGCGTAATAACATACTTTTGAGCTGAAAAATAGCATCGGACATTTTTCCATCAAAAAGTTGGTTTAATTTGATTGCTCAGACAATGAGAACTGGCTTTGCCAAGTAGGCTAAATGGTGAACATTTGCCAAAAATGGAATGAACTAAATCTTCAGTTCCAAGTTTTAACAAAAATATATTCAAAGTATGTGATAAGATGGAAGCATTTTATTTAAAAATATATTGACAAAAGTGTATTGAAACTAACAATAATTTTATTTTCCCAACCTTCTTTTGAGTGAATCAGAGCTAAAGTGCTTCAAAGTGAATGAGTGGCAAGAATTATTAATAGTTATTTGATAGGCCTTGGTAAAGCCTTCTTGGTAGCTTTCCCAGAAACTGAGGCAATGAATGACTCTAATGACTGGGTGACAAAGCCTTTTGTAAGGCAGGATGTATATTACTTTTTGCTTTCAATAAAATTGAAGGAGCACCTAGTCAAGTTGTTAGATGTGGAGCACTAAAAATAATTTCTGATGATAGATTACTATATGATATTTTTGCATAAAACTCAGAGGAGCCCCAAGAATTGAATGGAGAGGCTGTAACAAAACTTTCATATCCATCTACCTATTTGTGTGAACAAGGTTTTTCAGTGTTTATATCTATAGTGAGAAAAGGAATAGAACTGATGCTGAACTCTGTTCCACTCTGGCAGTAAAATTCATCCATAAAAACATGAATCAGTTGAAAATGAAACCAGACCCTTCCCTTTAATTAAGAAATGCATGTCCAATAAAATAATAAAATTTATTTTATATACATTTCATCAATTATTTACTAATATTAGTAATATTTATAATGAAAACCAAATCTGAAATAATTTTGTTACTGTAGAGCTTGATAACAGAGGAAAATAAGATATTAATTTATACACATTATTATTACAGAGAAGTAACATCATAATCAATAAAAGACTTTCAAGGATAAAATATATATGTATTAGGATAAAATTTAGTAGAGAAATTGAAATAAACATACAGTTTGAGGAGAGAAAGGAAAGCTATAACATTCTCAACTGTTAAAGACAATCCTTTTTATGTATTTTTAAAGTAGATGAGTAGAATCAAATCCCAATAGTATTCAAGGTTTTTGTTTTTAAATTTCAGTATTCACAACAAGTTAGAAATTATATACTTTGTGACGATCTGACTTATCATGAAAATTTTGGATACCAACTTAAATGGATTTTTCATAATTATTCAGAGATTAGAAGAGCAAAAAAATTAAAAATTTAAATATAGTAAAGGGAAAGAGATAGTTATGAAGCTTTAAGTCATCTTCTGTCCATTAAGTGAGGTTCTCTAGCTACAGGCAGGTCTATACCTAACTGTGCTTATAAAACCATCTGCCACATACCTCCTGCTATGAGAATGTGCAATAAAAATGCACCTGGATAGCTATATACCAACACATTTTTTGAGTTATGGATGATGGACCAAAAATAAAATGCTTCGTGATGCAATTATTTTGCATTAAGACACAAATATTATCATAGAACCTCAATCTCCAAATGCTCACTGTTTAGAAAAAAATAACACCCACTGAGTTCTTATGAAGATGATTCTCTCCCTAGTTCTCTTATCATTCTTTTCCAATAGGATCCAATGAGCATGATTAATATACAATTTAATGGGGATTTGGCCACTGTCCAAATATACACTACACAAGGGGAACCAGAGATGTGATATTGTGCTGACTCCAGAGAAATTCCCTTTGCTCCTATTAAGAAGAGTTGAATGAAGAGTTAGGGATGCGCAGCTAAATTTTATCCAGATGTGTTAGGAAATAGCATGTTCATGAATACAGATGCACCTGAAAGTGGCCACCTATAAAAGCTTTAAAGACTACATCAAGGTGCGGCCTTGACTAAAAGCAGACTAATGAAGCAAATGACTACAATTGTTGTCATTCTTTAAAAAATAATAGTCAACAGTTTGTGGTCTTACAATGTGCTGTCCTAAGTGCTTACCAAATGCTTTTCTGAATGCATTACTCACATCAACTGAAGTAAGCCTCACAGCAAATCTATGCATAGGCTAAATCACCCCCATTTACAGATGGGGAATCCAAAGCACAGAGAAGTTAAGTAACCTTTCAAAGGTCACTCAGCAAATAAGTGACAGAACTGGTGTCTGAATTCAATCAGTGGTTCTGGAGCCCTGAACTTAACCCCTACATTATGCATTGCTCTATGGAAAGTCTGCTGCTGTAGACCAAAAAAAAAAAAAAAAAAAAAAAAAAATTATACTTCTTGAAGGTGGGTTTTTAAAAATATGGCAAGGGCAGATGGAGGAGGGGGTTTGGGATAGTTTGGCCCTCTGCCTAGAATTAAACATTCGCTAATTTTCTTTTGCTCTCTCCTGTTTCTAAGTAAATTGCTCTACACCCTTATTTTATTATCATTATTTCTATCTGACATGCTGTGCAAGAACACCATGATTTAAAATATCTTAATAACAACCCAAAGAAAGGGACTTAAAACTAATGTTCAGAGGGAAAACAGATGGCCACCAAGTGCAAATTCTGAATTCTTATATTTTTGTATGGGGAGTAGATGTGATTGGGAAAAGGTTATGCTAATAAGCAAAATGTTCTTGTATTGTTATGAGCTTATTATTTAAAAATCATTTCTGAAATCTTTAAGTGTCAGAATAGTAACCAAAGTAAATTCTGGCTAAATAAACTCCGCATCTTCCTGAAGAAGTTCATCTAATTTAAGCAGATTCTTGAGACTCAGCTTAAAACTCACATTGAGGATTAAATGTCATCAGTAAAATGAAACAACCTCCATTCACTTAAGGTGTACGCTCTTAGTTTATACATGAAAATGCTAAGGCACTTGTGTAAACCTGGACATGACACTGAAGCTATTTTTAAATCCCTGTAAACTTCCTGGGGAAAATCTCAGTAAATAGGGCCAAGAAACTTGAATCCAGGATCCAAACTCTTGAGCCTTTTCTTGGATGCCTTTGAACCCTGTCTTGCAGTATCCCCAACCCTTTTGACTGCTGGCTGGAGTCTCAGCTTTATGGAGTTCATGCCCTAGTTTAACAGCCTCACTGTCCTTTTTTTCACCTTTTTCTAAATGACAACTGTTTCCTTCCGTTTTGGCTGTGGAAATAGTGGTTTGGGATTTTTTTTAAAAAAGATAAGCAATATCCCAAATCCCCTTTACAATTCTACCATGAGGATTTATTCCTATTCCTGGTCTGGCCTTGTTGGTGTTATCCTCCTAATCCAGCTGCAGTGATGTATTGTATGGCTGCCTGCCACACGCAAAAGTCTGCCTCGGGACATCCTGCTGGAGGCAAAAGGCCAATCTGGCTTGTTTCTCAGCAGCTGGATTGACAAGCCGAAACCCCAAGGACAATGATAATCGCGTATGCGTATATATTTAGAAACACACACATACTCCATGTGTGTGCCTATGTTTGTACATGTGTATATACACATGTATACACACATAGTATCTGTGCCATATGTGCTTCGTCTCTGTGTGTGTACATACATATACATGTGCTCAGATTTTAGATGTGCTATAAACTTCCTCTTTTTAGTCTAATATGAATTTCATATGCCTCCAACCTTACTTTTTGTCCTTCTCAGTCTAAAACTGTTGCCCTATCTGACTCTGATTGAATTGCTCACTCTTCAACATACTCTCAGAGCACGACTCTGTTCCTCTTTATTGCATTGACATGTTTTCACTTCGAGGATCCTTAAAGTACTAACACACCTTCCGACGTGCAAGTGGCAAGTGTAATGGTAAACATTATGCTTTGTGTTTCTGGGTTAACCATTCACACATCATTTTATTTTTATAAGCAAGTAGAGGAAATACCAATCCAAATAGATATCAAAATAAACCTTAAACTTCCAGACCTTGAGGTTTAACATGGATTTGCCTCTACTCTATAAATCACTGTCTTAGATTCTACTAAATCTAGCTAAGCAAGTTATATCAATATTTTGTCTGACAACACAGATGCAGTTTGGAAACAAGTGAAGGAAAAAAAAAGGTTACAGTCCTGGAGATTCTTGGACGTTCCTCTAAATCTCCTATGCAATTAGAGAAAGCAAATTTGGATGGATTTTAACAGATTTAAAAGAGAATTGTAATGAAGCCAGGATTTACTCTTGAAGAATTTTTATTCTGGGATAACTGTGCACTAAGACAGCAACATGTACTTTAAGTGAAAAAATAGTGGGAGTAAAGGTTAGGGCCAGAAAAATGAAGAACATCTGAAATAGGCCATTTTTGATAAAGAGAAGATTATTTAAAGGTATAAATATGTACTATAAATATTTTAAATATCAAAATAAGTTAATTAAATAACTTTTAACATTATCTGGTCCAAAAAAATCTGTTCAGTTCAATATGTAGGCTTTTCTCCTAATTATTTTATTGCTTTAAATTTCTGAACTCATTCTATTTGAGACAATAATCTGGTGATGAGTCATTCTGTTCTAATTTTTTTCATCTAGAAACAAATTGTGAGAAAATTTGTGCCTTACCGAGGCACCATGTTTGAATCTCATCCACGCATCCTGTTTTTCACATCAGTGACAACTGATACATACAGGTTATTGTGAATGGAGTTTCATTCAAATAGCACTTAAGGTCATTGTGCACAGAATAGTTCTAAGTCTGAGATAGAATCAAAATAAGAAATTCCATTTTAGGGAGAAAAACTTGAAGCAATTTGAAGGCAATTAAAAATAACATAAATAAACACCTATTTGTGAATACAGTAGAAACACAAAATACAGGGATGATCAAAAGAGTGAGTCAGGGAAACCTGTAGGATGTAAGATTTTGATTTAGACATATACCCCAGTGATCTCCATTCTTTGCTATGGCAATTGTCTGTCAAATGGGAAGGCTTCTCATTATACAGTGGACTGAAATTCATATGTCTGCTGCTAATTCAGATGTTATGTCCTCTGAAAAGCATTTCTGACCCTCTTGTAGAGGGAATCCTTTCCTCCGTGGTGCTATTTCTGTGCTTTATGCATACATCCATTGTTCACTGACCACACTCATGGCTGTTTACATGTTGTTTTACTGGACTTAACAGTGAACACCTTGAGGGTGGAAACTCTCTGCGAATCCAGAACTTCACACTGTGTCTTACTCAAAATAAATGTCTAATGAATTAATGAATGATGGCTGATAGATAGGTAAAAATATTAAGCTGCATGTCTAAAAGTGAAAATAGTGTGCTCAGACGTTTCATATCAGCTATTTCTCTATGTCCTCACTTAATTCCTCTTTCCCTTCAAGTGGGGTCAAGAATAAAGATTCTGACTAACACTTCCTTAAAAAGTTTCCTTTTCTGTTTAAGTAGAGTTAAGAGTAAAAAAGAATTCTGAAGAACATTTCCAAATAGGTTTCTTTTTCAAAATATTATTACATAAGGCATTATGAAGTAATTTAGAGGATTTTATCCTCCTCGAAATAAACTGCGGTGAGATGAGGACCCACTAGGGGATGTTGATAGCCAGGTGAGAACTCTTCATGATCTGCCAAATAGATCTTAGACAAGTGGTATAGGTGCTATGAAATCCAAGCTACGTGAGTCATATTAGAATATATTTTGTGTTTCCCCAACCCGAATACTTTATTTATGACATCCATCATAGTCAAAAATTTCTAGCTGATTTCTAACCAAAATTAGAAAAAAAAAAATTCATTAATCTTGGGGGATGATTTTTGAAATGGTACATATAGTTTTATCAGGATTAAAGAACATGATTTTTTAAAATCTAAGTGACTAAAATTTTTGATATTTGCAATATCCATGTAGATAAAATTGTACAATTTTTTGCAATGCACTATTTATTTATAAAGTATACCAACTAATTTCCTTGTGTATTTGCTGCAAATTGAAAAAAAAAAAAGAGACTGTGAGCATTTTACCTGTAGCATTCTGGACTTTTATTGCTATTGCAATTACCACTGAACAAAATAAATATTTCACTCCTATTTATCAAAGAACTGTATTTCACCCAAAGTTTCTCAGTGGTTAGCTGCAAAATTAATTAGAACTCAAGTCTTCCTTTTAACAAAACACCCTAATGTATGTCTTTGACCTTCAGCTGTAATTAGTGACCTTAAAGCTATAAGAAAATCTGTGACAGAATGTTTTGGGATTGTTTCCAAATAGAAAAAAAAATTACTCAGAACTTTATTAAATTCTCAACACTGCCTGCCAGCCCAGTCTTCTTATTTCCTATATAACTATTTCAAGTTTCCACCACTTTTCTTAAGCCCATACTCCTTAGCTTCTCTTTGCAAGGAATATGCTCAACTTCTAATTCTGCCAAGCTTACAGGCATCTTTACAGGCACCTTTACCTCTCTTATCTTGATGTAAGAAGATTCCATCTTCTTACTCAAGGCAGAGATGACTAACTACCCTGCAGATCCCAAGCCTATCTCTACCCTACTCCCTAACTCCCACAAAGACTTCTCTCTGCTATAGTCCAGATTGGATATATCTTTAGCCTCAAACACTTCAACAGCATATTGATGTTTTCATGTATTTCTAACTTTAAAAATCTACCTGCTGTACTACCATTCTACCTACCTCCACAGCTAAGGTATTTGAAAGAATACTGTCTATCATTGCACCTACCTTACCATCTCTTGATTCCTGAAACACACTGCAATGTAATTTCTGACACCACTAGTCCAAAACAACTGCCTGGCTATCTTGGTAAGTATAATGGATACTTTTCAACTGTTGCCCTATCTGACTCTGATCGAATTGGACAAAATTAATCACTCAGTTCTTGAAGATCATGCCTGCTTTGGCCTCCACGACCAGCGTTACCACTTTTTCCAGATTTTCTGCTACCTCTCTAGCTATTTCTCGGCATGTCTTATGGACTGTTCCTCCTCTGTTCATCTTTTATATGCTCTTCAGTCCCTGTTTATATCGTCCTCTGTTCTCACTACAGGTCACTCTTCAATGAACCCATCCATTCCCGTGGCTTAATGAGCCAATGGATTCCACAATATATTTCTTGAACACTCTCTATGTGTTAATGAGCTACAAATCTGCATCCCTTGTCTTGACCTCTAACAACATATTCATCTTTTCTCACCCCAGACCCATATTCATATCATAGCCAGCCCATTTTATAACATTGTGAGAAGGGCTCACAGTCACCTCAAATTAGTGAACTATTGATAAACATAGGCACAGAATAAAGAATCAATGATTGGCTACTGAATCAATCCTTGAATTTTTCCTGAATCTTTCCAGGAATTGCAGAAACATGCATTTTTTCTGAAGACTCAGAATCAAAAGGGAACCCATCCTTCTGAAAAAGAGGAGGGCAAAGTATATACAGAAATGTTACGTCGTGATTAAGCAAGCACTCAAAGGAACACTCACAGTGTGTACTCCCCAGCTTTGCTCTTAAGCATGAAGTCAGTTTCCAGTCCCACCTCTTGACAGCTACGTGTCATGGATAAATGGCTTCATTCATTCATTCAACAGTATTTGTTGAATACTTATTATATGCCTGACATTGTTTAGGTGCAGGCAGATATATTATTGAACAAAATCAACAAAATTCCTGCCATCATTCTCAACTACCATTTGCTTATCTATGAAATGGATAATAACACCAACCTCACAAAGTTCTGTGAATATAAAATAAGAACACATATGTTAGGTTCACCTAACAGCACTGGCAATCAAGCAGGTTCTTAGTAAATGTCATCTGTGACTATCACAAGATTTCATCTATGTAATTCTACAGGTTGGGCCTTAGACAACCAAACAAATCCTAACCACACTAGTTCTTTAATAGATTCAGAATGGAGTAAAAATTATCAGGGTTTTGGGTGAAGCCGGTTGGTTAGAAAAACTAAGGTAACATGGAAGGAAAAATACCACTGAATTTTATTGGTTTATTAAGAATCTCAAGGTTTTTTCTCTTTACTTTCTCTCAATTTCTAGCCTAGAATTTTAAATAATAGCAATAATACTTTCTACTTATTATTCACATCCCATGTATCTCATCTTTTATTTAGATTGTCTCTGATGCATGATAAAACCTACAAGGAAAGAGTTTGATCAATGAATGAATGCCACATATCATACACACAAGGGTGGGAGTTAGTCTGGCTGTACTGGCTCAGAGCCTATGCTTTTCCCACTCTATTGCCTGTGACTTTCACACATTTTTACTTTGGTTTAAGGGCCTGATTCTGATACAGTCTATTTTTGACTGTTTTAAGAAATGTGTGTACTATAGCCAAGAGGCTAATGTTCAGGCAGGTCAAGGCCTAGTGGACTATCTGACCTCTACTCTAATCTGTTGACAAGCCATTGCTGGGTTATTATATTTGCTAAAATATTCTCCTTTCTGAATCTTATGACCTGATGGCTCTGATTAACTAGGCCATGGAAGTTCGAAGAAACTTTTACCTTCCTTTATTTTATGGTCAGTTCCAACCTTGTCAGTGATAGAAAACACCATGCCAAGGAGAATGATTTAGGGATTGTAATGTCAGGCTCTGTTCTGAACCAGGGCTGGCACCATAGCTTGGCCCCTAGCTCCAAGTGGGGTTCTTAGACCCTGCTTCCTTGAAATCCTCCAGGGCATGTTTCTGCAGGTCCTCAGCTCTCTGAACTCTTGGTTCCCCCAATCTTTGACTCTACTAAGCCTTGACCTGCCTGAACTTTGGCGTCCTGAACCTCCTTCCTGGCTATTCTCCACCAGCACACACTGCTTAACCTTTTCACTCCTAATCCATCACTCATTGACCACATAAGTCACAAATCTGACAGGTGAAACATCTCATTCAGAGTTCCAATTCCTTTAGTTAAGAAGTTTTTGTTAAGGTGCAATTTCTTTGGTATTTTGACAAACTTTTTGTAAAAATTAGAATTAGAATAAATACAGGTTAAGCATTCCTGATCCAAAACTCCAAAATCCCAAATGTTCCAAAATTTGAAACTTTTTGAGTGCCAACATGATGGTCAAAGGAAATGCTCATGAAAGCATTTAGGATTTTGGATTTTTAGATTAGAGATTCTCAACCTGTATTTTCTGTATGTGTACTGCAAATATTCTAAAACTTGAAAAAATTCAAAATTTGAAACACTTCTAGTCCCAAGCATTTTGGATAAAGGATTCTCAACCTGTACTTGTGAAACTGTACATGGTAACTCAAGAACCTATGTATTAAAAAAGATCAAACAAATTAATACGTATTTATTTTTGTAAGGTAAATTATAAATATTGGATATTTATTTCCAACATTTATGATAAGTAAAGAAGAATATGTTAACTTCTTGCATTTTCCTATAAGAACTTTTACAGACATTGTCTATGAGACCCTACATAGGGTGTTTATTTACAAAGTGCTCCGTTAGTAGTTCCTTTCATGTAAATTTTTTAAAAAACATATTTGAAAGTTAATAAAAACATATTTTTACAAACATATATTTTAGAATATAGCACTTACTGCAATAGGCTGTTTTAAAACTGAGCTTCTTTAGATGCTTTAGGTAGGAAGACTGTAAGAAGAGAGAAGGTAAATTCTAAGAGAGATGAATATGTTGTTAGGCTGCCTCCTGAGAAATTCCTGTGGGTTATAGAACCATCCTGTTATAAAGAAATGGTTGAAGATACAAACGTATATTTTTTAATCACAATTAACAGCTATAGTTGGCCCATCATATGTGCAGGTTCTGCATTTATGGATTCAACCAACCACGCATTGAAAATATTTGAAAAAAACACACCAAAAAATAACAATACAACGATAAAAATAATACAAATAAAAACAATATAGTATAACAACTGTTTATATAACATTTACATAATATTATGTATTACAAGCAATCTAGAGAGGATTTAAAATATATGGGAGGATGTGACAGATTATATGCAAATATTATGCCATTTTATGTTAGGGACTTGAGTGTTTGTGGATTTTGGTATCCATTAGGGTCCTGGAACCAATCCCCTATAGATACAGACGAATGACTGTACTAGTATTCAGGAATTTTCATCATTGTTTATTTTGTAACAGTAAAACATAGAAAATCACCTAAATATCCAACATTTGGGACATTTTATATTTTCAATGGAAATTTAATATCACTATATCAATGATTTTTATTTTCTACTTTTTTTTCCATTTTCAAAATTTTCTGCAAAAAAACAGACAAATTAAATAGCAGACATGTATTAAAACGTGATTCCCAGAAGTGAATGTTTCTTTGCTTCATGATTTGGGGGATTTTTCAGTTTTGAGGGTAGGGGGAAGAAGAAGGCCTATAGCTGTGATCTTATGTGGGAAGACAAAAGGAAAACAAAATCAATTTAGATCAAACAAAGACTAGGTGTTTGTTGAAAAGTATCTCCATTTGTTCAGCAGATGTTCATGTAGAATTTCTCTACATTCATTATCTCAATCACAGCTAGTTATCTGGACTTTACTTAAAGTCAGCCAAGACTTAGAGCAAAGGTCTGAGATTGGCTCAGTTGAATAACCAAATAGGCAAATTTAGATGACACTTAAAAGAAGCAGACGGGTATGAAAAGTACAGAAGGAGAGAATAGGATGAGTTACGGAAAAGTGAAAAAAAAAAAAAAAATAACCAGACGGTGCGGAGGTTGACAGAATTCATTTGTTTTAAATACAATGTATAGCCTGAACTTTCATTGACTTTGGTAAGTGCCATATTGGCAGTGCAAGGTTTACTTGGATTTACAAGAAGGATTCTTTCCTATTGCTTCCAGGAACAAGTATGATATTAAATACCAATAATAGTATTGTATGCTTCAAACTACGAGTAAGCTCTAAATGTTATAAGTAATGTGATTCACTAAAAGGATAGATATTAGTGAGAGGTCACAATCTTAAAAAATAAAATAAGAGTAACTGGAAAGAGAAAAACAAAGCAGAACGTTTGTTAAAATCATTTACGTTTCTTTTTATAGACAATCACGAGCTTTGCTTCCTTTCCTGTTCCAAATCAATGCTAACCCCCTTTATTTCATTGAAGATAGACAGTGCACAACATTCTATATGGTATCCTGCTGAATAAAGCTTCAAGGACTCAAATCTTAGCAACTATGTTTTCAATGCCTAGTACCTTCAGCCTAATGTGCATACATCTGTTCTATACATGTGGAAGATATTAGCACATTTTGAGCACATATTTTCATCTGGAAATTTGATAGGCTTCAAGAGGAATCTGGGTGTATAGGACAAAGACAGAATGGGTGGAGGAAGGGAGGAAAGGAGAGAGAGAGCTGAGAGGTAAGAATAAACATTTTTTCTGAGAATTTTCACATGGAGGGTATAATATTATTTCCCTGCAGAGATCTTGTCATCTTTTCTTTTTACTTCATAAAATCTTCAGTCTATTCTAGTTGAGTTTTCCTTTGAAGGCCACCCAGAAGCTCTGACCTGGCTGGCTATGGAGAGAACAGCTGATTTAAAGACTGTCTCAGAGAACTCTAGAACAACATGGTTTGTACTACAGCATTAAGGATTTAGGTCATTTAAAAGGTAGAGATTACCACACACAGGCTTGGAGTGTAAATAAGCTTTCAGACCCTTCATTTGCCTTTCAGCTCACCTACTCTCCTTACGTTAGTATTAATGAGATGATGGTCCTAACAGAGAGGATTATTTTGAATGGCTTTGTATAAGTCGATGTGTTCTTTGATTATTGAGAGATGGTATTGAATAACGCTTCAATGTGCAGCCTTGTGTGCCAAATTCCTGGGTGCAAATCCTGGCTTCACCACTTCTTAACAGTGCTTGAACAAAAACAGTAGCCTCTGTATGCCTCAGTTTACTTAGCAAAATGGGCGTTATAAGGATAGTGCCTACTTCATAAAGGTGTTGTGCAAATGAGCTATTCAATATAAAGTGCTTAGAACAGCAAAGAACACATAGAAAGTGCTCAGTAAACCCTGACTATTATCATGTTATTGTTTTCTCCATTCTCTACCCTGTTTACTTTCATGAACATACCATTCATGAGGGTTAAAAATGCAATCTGCGGCCATAAAAATTTTACCTTCCCAGAAAGCCTGTTTCAATGAGCGCTGTCTCTTCATGGTTGATCTGAGCACCAGACAACTGAGCACCTGAGAACTTTAATACTCTCAAGTTGGTTTGCTTTTCCCAAAGGTAATTGAATAGAAGTCTTTGGAAAAACAAACAAACCAAACAAATAACTAAGTACTTGAGTAGGCCAGAATATCCCAAGGAAGTAAGACATTTGCCTTGCATATGGCTTCAGAGGAAGCTGGCAGCCATTTTGAAGCCTGGCCCAATTTTTCCAGATGGCATCAGGTCTCAGGGAAGTCACTGCTGCCACCAGCACACAGCTGACTGGATCGGGAAGCCTCTGTGCTGGCTCATGCCTGTAAGGCCATAATCTTTACTGCTGGCAATCCACCAATATTGGTCAAGAAAAGTAATCTCTAAATTTATATGCTTTGGAATATCTAATACCTTTTAGTTTTTAATGATGAATCATTGTCCTTTTCATTATCTTTTTCAGAATTTATTTTGTGATTGTTTACCTATCATTGACTGAGAGCAATAATAAATGAAATGATCTGTGTCTAGCATGTTTGGTACTGTAAAGAAAGGGTGAAGAGATAAAAGATAATATTTGTCGAGGGGTGACTATATGCCATTTAATCTTCATAATAACTCTATGAGGAAACTGAGGATCACAAAGATTAACGGCCTTGCCTTACTGGTCAAGCAAGCCCAGGTCTGCAGAACACTGAACTGTTTTCACCTCACCTTCCCCACCACCATCCAATGCATTATCAAGTCCTGAATCCTGGATCTTCAAAAGCTACAAGTCCAACCACTTCTCACCACCCCACCACAGGTTCCAGGACCTCCCTCAGGTACCATACTCTGGTCCAAGCCCCCACCATCTCTTGCTTGGATTATTGCAAGAGGCTCTTGGGTGATCTCTCTGCTTCCACCATTGCCCCCTGCAGTCTGTTCAGCACAGAGCACCAGAAGAATCCCCTCTCATTCAGAGCAGAACTCAAAGCCTTTACACTGACCTGAGAGAGCCTACGTGATTCAGCTGAGTTCCTGACCTCATTTCCTATAACTCTCTGTCTTACAAATGGCCCTCCTCTTTGTGTTAATTCTAATATAGTCATTTTGTTAATAATATTTGGATGTTCAGCCTACGGAAATTGAAAGCCAAACCTATGAAAAGTACTATAATAGCTCAATTTCTGATATTGGAAGAAGACAGGATGGTGATAATAAATGAGAGTCATTTGAAGAAGAAGAGAGAAACAATTTTCCTACACCTTAAAAGATAGGAGCTATGGAGAGGGATGGGAATGGATTCTGCTAGCCTCAAGATAGAGAGAAACATAGAAAGATGAAATTTCTTAAATCCTTACGTCCTGTAATCATTGAGTCTACTATAAAAATGCATGGCTTTTTTGCCAGTTAGCTCAGATCTGTAATCAAATGGCATCTTCAGAGAGGACTTTCCTCATTGTTGTATCTAAAACAGCATGCCCTGCCATTATTCTCAAGTGTCTTTCCTGCTTTATTTTTCACAGAACTTTTACTTGATATTACATGTTTTTGGTTTTTTAAAAAATTTATGAACATTGTCTCATGCACTAGAATGTCAGCTCCACGAAGACAGGGATTTGTCAGTCTTGCTTGCAATGGATCCCCAGTGAAAGAAGAGTGCCTAGCACATCAGAAGTGATCGATAAATATCTGTTGAATGAATAAATGGTCTGAGAGGAATCGGGAGTGGGAAAGATGACCAAGAAAACAAATGCCTAATTTTATCTATACAGGTCAAGGGAGTTGCTCAAGCTCAAATGCTTGCTTAATGGAAAACTAAAACTGAAAAAAACACACCTCGTTAATTCATAGTCCACTGATCTTTATACTACGATGAGCTGCTTCTCTTTGCAGTAATTTCGTATATAGACATATTATGAGAGTAGTGTGCATGAGAAAAATTTCAAAAGTTCTTTTGTGGTAAAAATATCCTTATTTTTAATATCATTTAAAGGTGGAGACTCAGACTTCAATATTGCACAACTACTTAGAGTACTTTCATCATACTGCATGTGATAGAAGAAGGATATAGAAAATCTATGGCTTTCCCCAAAAGTATTTTTCCAAGAAGACATTAATGTGAATGACAAACAATGTCATGACCTCTCTATAATGGCCAGGAGGATAATGGAAGAGGATACAGGGATGAATAAAGGAATTATGTTTTTGTTGGTCTGGGTTGTCTTCCTAAGACTGCAAGCTAGTTTGGCTATCACCAATATCACATCATCATCATCATCATCATCATTATCAATATGATCACTTCTATTTATTGCAAACTTGTTCAGCACCGGGCGTTGCACTAGGTACCTAACAGGTGTTGTAATCTTTAATCCTCAAAATAATCCTAATCATTTTATAGGTACAGAAACTAAATCTCAGAGAGGAATATTATTACACAGCTAAGAAGTGACAGAAATGTACACAAATTCAATTATCTGATTGCATAGTCTGTATGCATCCCACTATTTCATAAGATGAAAAACATTTCATCCTATATGTTTTCCAAAGCACCACAAGGCTAGTTATACTATAGACGCTTAAAAATACTCAGAATAAAATTTAGAGTTGGAGGGAACATTAGAGATCATTTTTCTAATCTCCCAAGGAAGAATTTATGACTAACACTTTGGCATACAACTTTTAAAAACATATCTTATTTCTTTAGAAGCAAAACTGAACAGAGAACCCAGGCCCATGGATTGTCGGTTGTTCTACTCCACCACGGCTCTTTTGGGTTGATCGGCATAAATAGGATACTTATAAACATGTTAAATTATAAATATAATTGCATACAAAAGATTACATATAGAATCTGTAAATCATTTCATTTAGTAGAATTCTAATTAAATCCTTCCACTTTTCATGTAGATTAGCCAGGAAAGTTGAAGCTTGGACTGAATAAGAAAAACAAAAATTACTATAGAAGTGTCTCCTCATCTCATAAATCTACCCTTTTTATAATGGGTCAAATACTAGTGACAAATCTACTTACGTGCTGTACATATATTTGCATGTACAGCTATCTGTTGGTATCCATTGGGGAATGGTTCCAGGACCTCCCTCAGATACCGAAATTCATGGATGCTCAAATCCCTGATACAAAAGGTCATAGTGTTTGCATATAACTTATGCACATCCTCCCATATACTTTATTTATAATAGCTAATACATTGAAAATGATAACTATTTAGTTGTTACACTGTATTGCTTAGGAAATAATGACAAGAAAAATATTCTGTACAGACCCAAATTTTTTTCCGAATATTTCCGGTCAAGGTTGGTTGAATCCACGAACGAGGAACCCACGGATACGAAGGGCAGACTGTACATTATACAAAAGCACACACATATCTGGTAATACGTCCTATGTGATATGGGATTATGTAAATAGGGATGGTGAATAAACCTACTTAAATCCTTAGGTAAATTTAACACTATGGGAAAATTGTGGTGACATTCATAAATTCATGTTTGCTTTCCAAAAATAATCATCCTGTAGATTGTAAAAAACACTGGCCCCAACCTAAAGATCATATACCAGGTAAGGATGCCAAATGCAGTTCACACAAAGCAATTACAGTAAGAGCTGTGAGTTTTACTACTGCTTGGGGAATACTTGACACATTTACTTTTCCTCTATGAAAGAAACTTGTGCTAAGAAACCACTGCCTTCTCTGTGCAAATGGAAAATGTGGGCTACCTGAGAAAAGGGTAAAAATGCAATTTAATTTCTATGTAAGCCTGGTCAAATATTTTAAAAAGTCAAACTGATGTGGGGGAAGGGAAATAAAATAAAAGCCTTCTCATTCCTGAACTGACTCTCCTTAGCATTTTCTTCCTCGGGTATAATCTGATTCAGAGCAGGGACATACAGTACAGTTAGCATTCAACTTTAATTGCAATGAGGTGACAACATACTGGGTAATGAGTTGTTTATGAGTTGTAGATGTGTTTACAACGAGTTGACAATGTGTTGGATAAAGTGTTCTTCTAAAGTTGTAGATCTATTTACAGTGAGCGGTGGGGGATGTTCATTAGTTGTCGATTTGTTTGTTTACATTGTTTTCGATTTGCAATTGCTATGAAACAAATTGCACACTGATGAAGGATGATTGTTTGTGTGCCTTAATGATTTACTGTAGTAGCTTGTCTGAAAAAGTACTTAACTCTGCCTCATCTGTCAGTTTCCACTGCAAAAGCTCCTAGTCACAATAGTTTTATTAGCATAGCATGGACCATTTGTAAGAACATTATGCATCTAAGAAATCTCAGGACTTTGCTATTCAGCCCATTGTATTTGGGCCAGCAGACCTGAACTGAATTCTTTCTGCTTGGTACACGTTTATATCTTTTTAAGTTATAACATGATTAATAGTTGGTTCTCAAACTCAGCTGCAGAAAGAATTCTACAAGTCCTCTGCAACTCATGGTACTGCTGATTCTCAACCTTATCTTTGACCCACTAACTTCTGTGAAAAGGTTTTTTACAAAAATCGGACTAATTTGAGGGTTATAATACAATTTTATAAAATGTATTTTAACGTATCAGAGGACAAAAGAGTCATATGGGCTGTATACTTAAAAACTCATGATAAGCTGGTTTGATCTGCACTAGTATGTATTATTTCTGTATCTTAGGTATTTAATAGCTTTTATTGATAGAAGGGAAGTAACAAGAAAAAGGAACTGAACTCCACCTGCACCTTTGACATCTCAAAATTCACTCTGTCCTCTTATATATGTAATAGATCCATATGTATTCAAAATAAGGGAGCTGATATACTCGTACACTGTGCCTCATTTATATTCCATTCATACGTCATGACAAATAGAGCCATCTTATAATAATTTGACTGGAAAAAGATATTAGTCAGAATTCACAGGCCACGCCTAAAGAACCTGTAGTCTTTAAAGCATGGAATATTAAATATTTGAATATTTCAATTCTTGGAATTATAAGAAGAAAGAAAAACCTAAGGGAATTAGAAGGGAAAAGAAAAGCCACTATAAGCAAGAGTAATATCTGTTTAATAAATGGTAAGAAAAAATATTAATTTCAAATTTCCAAAGCTTATAACATGCAAATCTTATTCATATACAAAATAATCTATTGATTATTTTTACACCCATTTTACATATAAAGCAACTGACACCCACAGAAGCCAAATGCCTTTCTTGAGGTCATACAATTAGGAAGGAATCAGAACATAAACCTACATGTCCTGATTTAAGTCTCATGTTGTTATTGTCCGTTTCTGTTCTATTTTTTTTTTTATTACACCAGAACTGAAATCCCAAAGCATGTGCTAACACTTTTCCTTGTAGTAGATTGAAGTCATAGCAGAGATCTTAGTGGCATTTTGCTCATACTAGTATGTTGTTATTTGCCTATTACACCAGAACTGAAATCCCAAAGCATGTGCTAACACTTTTCCTTGTAGTGGATTGAAGTCATAGCAGAGATCTTAGTGGCATTTTGCTCATACTAGTATGTTGTTATTTGCCATAATACATTTACCTTCATTTGAGATTTCTAACTTATGGAGAAATAAGAAAACTTGATGAAATCACACAAAATTAGTGTACTCTTAAACTCTTGAATTAAGCCTGATTTCAATGCTTGTCCCGAGGAACGTGTTTTGCCTCCATACCTGAAATCAGCTTCACAGCCATGGTTTTTCCAGGCCTAATGGGGAAAAGGTTGACATTTTGATTGTCTAAAAAATTTTAATTAATTTAAACAGGGATTTCTAAAGATACGACCCTAAAGGTCCTAAATGCTAAATCGGGCTTTTGAAGACCACACAGGGCCTTTCATTTACTGACGTCAATGGTGCTGAAGAAAACAAGGGAGAGATTACATTTTCCTCTCTTGATGTTCCATTTACCACTGTGATCTTGAAAAAATAAATTCTTAGCACTTTCCAACATGCTGACCCTAAAACAAATCTGTCATTGGAATCTAAAGAAAAGGCACTGGATGAAGTGCTGAGGTGTTGCTTCCGGAGGGTCATGTTAGCATATTCATGTTGGAAAGAATTTCATCTTGGAGGCTTCTGTTCATCTAACCAGATACTTTGCAAGTAAAAACGCATGAAATTTAAACCAGCTTTTCACATGGCCATTTTTTATAGCAGACCATTTCAGCAGTGTAACAGGGGTAGACACCTATAAATGTATAATGTGATGGATTCAATTGTAATGCAGCCTGGATACATATGGAGGTAGTGTTTGCCCTTCAGTGCAAATCCATTTTTATGTCAAAAGGAATCCATTGAAATTAATAGGGCATTATCCAAGCAATAAGTAACACTGTATATACAATGTAAAAATTTCTAGCAGGAAGACACATTTTCTCTAAATAATGTGAAAAATAACTATGCTAAAAATTGTATGGTAAATTAATGGGCTAAGGAATGGTAAAACTTCTATTTTTAAAAAAGGAAATAGATGGATAGATGACTAAGAATTCTAACCTTTATTGAAATAGTATCTACAAGCAAAATAAAATGTATTATTTTCTAAGAGCACATTTATTTTGGACACAGGCACACAGATTATCTTTCTAAATATTAGTGAATGCACTAATGTTACTGCACATATTCCAACTATATAATGCAGTTTACTTTGCTGATTGAGAAATTGTTTTATTCATTCATTTATGCATACATTTGAGAAATATTTTGAGGTTCCTATCATGTGCCAAAAAACCAAGTTAAGCAGGGATAGAGTAATAAACACAAGGGATATGGTCATTATATTTATTGATAAAAAGGTTAAAGGGTGAGATTTCCAGTCCCTGAATCTGTGACTTCTAAACTTTCTTTGGCAGAATAATTTGTTAATATTGAATTACTCTTTATGAGTCCTTTGACTGTTTTCATATTTTACCTCCTTGTGCCCAGTACTTCTTAAAAATGATGATATGCTCCCATACTTTGTTCTTAAAGTAACTTTTTATCACTTCCAGTTTTTACTGTTGCATATGCTCAATTTTCCTTCTTCCAACCCCAAGAAATATTCTCTGCTCATAAGAAAAATAAAATGTTCAACCCTCAGCATATACTCAATACATGCTATTTTCTCCACCTCACCTCCAAATATGAAATACTGGTTTCTTCATTTCTCATGTGCTTTGCAGAATCTAATGAAGAACCATTAAAAAGGGTTGGGAACTGGGATAATAGTCACATACAATCAATAGTTTTTTTTTTTTCCCCCCCTTTGGTCTTTGCTGTCAGTACTAAGCCATGGTAGCTACTGGAAAGATAGATCTGGAATGACCAGAAACAGGAGTCATTTGATTAGAGGAACCAGGCAAATGTTATCTATCTAGCAGCAGGCACTCAAGAAAAGGAGGACTACAGATGTGAAAGAGTAGGAAAGGCCAGTAGCCACTGCTAAGTACTGAGTTTAGCTTTCTGTGGCATCAGAAAGGGGCAAGCAGGCAGCACTGTTCCCATCAGAAGATCCAAAGCAAATGAGGGAAGGCACAAACCGTGCATTGGCACAAACAAGCAAGATGGCACAAGCTTGAAAGAGCAAAGAAAAGATAAGCTCTTCCAACATAGGTTGATAGGATATCCAGGGTCTTAGAGGTAGTGGAACATCAGGAAGGAAGGACAGTTGTGGAGGCAGGACCCCAAAACATACATTCTAAGCAGTAGGACAATAGATTATGACTGAAGCTCAATAAACACTTTTTCCTTTTAAATAAATTATCCAGGCTGCTGAGTGTGATCTGGGACAGAAGGATGTGCCTCACTGCCTTCCTCAGAGCTGAGTGAAGGTCCATAAGATGTGTGAGGTGACCATCACGGGGGCCCCATATGTATAAGGGTCTTATTGGCTGTTTGAGCCTTGACCTCTCCATTGACCTCCAGAGCAGGTGCACAAGAACAATGAGACAAGGTGAGCATATTCCAGCCTCATTATCTTCCTACCATTTGCCTGACCTACAATCTATTTTAAGTTGTTTTGTTGTGGGAATATTGCTTTCTGGAACCTTTAAAATGCAAAATTTGTATAATCAAATGTCTGCTATTTATTTAGAATCTGTAAAACTGATTATGGACTGGACAAAGTATAAAATAGGTACAGCCTTATATCTTCAAAAGAGCACTTATGTCACCTGCACTCCTGAGATTGTGGCCCTTTGGCTGAACAATGGGACCACTGGCTGGTTCAACCAATTAGGGCTCAAAAATGCCCTGATCATACTCTGCTCACATGCAGAGCCATGTATTTGCTCTAGCTTTCAGAACTCTCTAACGAGGCTGTAAAAGAAGCTTATGTGGCACTTCATAAGCTGCATATGCAATTGAAAGGAAGAATTATCCACTCATAATAAAATGATGATATCATACCCATCCCCAAAATGTCCATGAGCAGGACACAATGTGCCAGGGCAGATAAGTTGCAGGAGACTGGACAAAAACCTCAAGGATGGATCATTTTGGAAGAAAGCAACCTGTTTTTTGGTCTTAAACTGTGTTAGGAATAGAAGTGATTGTTTCTTTGCTGAATGAGAATGTAGTAAGTTTAATAAGTGTGGAGAAAGAGAGGCAGGATCTTGGTCATAGTTCCCCGGGTGGTCAGAGTACCTGTCCATGGCACAGAGCAGTGATTTCCAAAGGTGTGCTCAAGAATTACCTGGAGATCTTCTGAAAATGGGGAGCGCTTGGCTTCACCTTCACTGATTCTAAGTCAGTTGATCTGGACTTTGATTCAAGTTTCTGTGTTTTTGAAAAACCTCTCCAGGTGCTGTTTTAGGACAGTAGTTTTTCATCATTTACGAGAAACACTGGCCCAGAGTCCTGGTGGAATTGACCCTGGCTTCCACCCATGAGCAAGGTGGTGCACCCTCCTCCAGGGGTCTGAAGAAGTTTCCTAAAAGTCTCACTAATGGGTATTTATTGGTACAGAAATATCTCCAGATGACTCTTAGGAAGGAAGCCACTTGTAACCACACAGATTTTCCCAAGTGTGTCAACTATTAAATTACTTATTGAAAATACAGAGTGAGGCTTCAAATGATAACAGATCTGGAGTAGAGAGCAAAAGATGTTATCTTCTTCTCCTTACAATAATGGAAACCTCAACAAGGAGAATAAAAATTCAAAGTAGACTATCAAGGATTTTATTGTGAGAAGAGCAGAGATACCTAGAAGTAAAACAGGCTATTTATTTGAATTTTCCCATACCGTTTAAATATCAGCTTTCTCAATGTTACTTTTCAGAGACTGTGACCTTTTAAGAAACGAAAAGGCACTGAAATGCTATACACTATATTGAAGCACTTTATCAAAATGTCACCTGACAGTTGACGCCAATTGCTAACAAGACATTGTTTCTTATTTAATTGGCCGGCTTACTTAATTATGGCTGTCTCTGTATATCTATTTATGGACTCTTGCAGAGAAACAAGAAAGCATCATTTGAGGCGATTTCATATAAATATCTCAGAAAAGGAGAAAAGTAAGGGAACACTCCCCAATGAGAATTAGTCTTAGATAATACAATTTACCGATTTGCATGGTTCCCTAATTTGTAGAAACATCTCCATAATATATCCAATACAAACCTGGATAATTGCCAGTTATCCATGCTGTTGTACTGTCCAAAAGTTATCTTGGCATACAGCTCAGCAGAAAAATAGGAAGTACCCTGGAAATTACTCATAAAATGTGAATACCACATGTCAGAGTCAGTGAGCTCTGGATGAACTATAAAGGATTTTCATTATTTGGATCTATGAAAGCAAAGGAAACAGAAATATATCCAATAATGTAAGGCAACGGAACCAGGAAATTTATAAGAAGGCCTAATCTGTGGATTTAATTTAAAATATTGGGCCATGTTCAAACTGCAACATTAAAAACATTATCCCTGGCTGTGGTAGTGATCACTCAGAGATCAGGAAGAATAGGATGTCAACCATCCCAAGGTTTTCAGACAAAGGACTTTTAATGAGTCCTTTCCCTTAAGCTTTTCTCTTTCTTCTCTTATGTGATCATGAAAGACAAAACTTAACACATTCCACAATCAGTGGAGAGACTGCCCAGTGCCATTTATCTTCAGCATTATATTAATCTTATTTATTACCCCAAGGCTGAAGCTATAGATAATTAAGTGGGCGGGTCCAATCCATGCACCATAAGAATGCTAATAAAAAATTTCCAAATCATGAAGAATTAGATATGATGATAATAAAACTCACTGCTCAAAACCAAAACTCATTGGACAGCTGTCACCTAAGCATTGCTCAGCCTTGGGAGAGACATGTAATTTCAGAGGGTGTAAAATTATGTTAGGCTCTGTCCACAGTATTCATTAGGTTTGGAGAACTGGTGGAACTATCTCAATCCAGAGTTTCAGGGGAAGAAGTCTAGTCTGGGTGGTTGCAGTTCCATTCTCAGGAAGTCTATATTCAGGGGTTACAAGTACAGTTGTGTAGGATGTGAACTGCTCAACTCTACGGACTAAGATGCTTATGGGCCACCACGTGAATGGTGCCCTGTTGAGCCGAGCAACAACAGTGGCCCAGTTTTTTTCACTTCTGAAATATTTATAGTGCTAAACCTGAAGAAACAATTAAATAAGGTAAACAAATCCAGTGAAAGTTATTTAGTATGCTAAATTAACTATGTCATAACAAAAACAGAAAACATCCTAGACACATCCTGAGTAAAAGAATAAAGCTTAGGCCTGAGACCTCTGTACAGACATTACATCTTCTGTCATCTGAAAGGTGTGACAGACTCTAAGAAGTCACACTTTGCTTTTGACTAATATTACCTGAAAATGTCAACTGCTACTTTGGAGATCGGTATTTTACTTAAACTTATAACTCTTTTCTTCCTGTTTCCCCTTATTAGAATACCTGTATTTAGGTTGCACTGTAAGGAAGAGAACATTATTTATTCATTAATTGATTTATAAACCAAATATATAATTTGAAGAAGTTTGTAGATAATGCTATAATGAGATGATGATTTAAATAATTTCAGTTCTAAAAATGGTGAATTTATTCATCATAGTTCTTTGAGGTTGGTCTGGGTGCAAAATGACAATTCTGTCTATGTAAAATGTACAGTAAGATACTGTATGCTGTTGCTTTCTTTCTGCAAATGTTGAAAAGTGCAGGTGGCTCAGTTGATCATTTTCAAATATCCAAATTAACCATAAGAGTAACTTAAGGAGTGATACAATGAATATGATACAATAAAGAATAGCAATATAGTTAGCCTGGCTTATCCACTAGAATTCCAATCTCCTGCAGATCCTGGGGATGTGAAGGAAACAAATATTATGGGATGAGTGTGGAACAGTGTTAAGAACTAAATTGTGTTTGCACTCCCTCAATTTATACCTTAAAGATAGAACATTTTATTTGTCTTGGTCTTTATAATAGCCGACCTCTCCCAAGTAGTCTGTCCCCCAAATCAGAATAAAACTGGAATTTTCCAACTTAAGATCAATCTCAGCATAGTGTCATGATTACATAAAATACCAATCTAAATCCTTGAAAAATATTGCAAGTCTTTATTGAAATGTCCTGGTGAAGAAATAAAGACAAAAGTGAAAAATCACACCATAAAATATACCACAAAACTTTCAAAGAACCTTTTTCACACACCTGTGTCTCAGAGTTCACTACTGAGTGTCCAGTGGCCTGTGAAGAAAAGAATTAACAAAGCAGGCCTGAGACTGCTATCCTTAGAAAGGTCTGCTCACAAGGTTGGCTGATGTGTTTGGCCTTGGGTTTCAAGAGTTTCCACCACCCTAATCGATAAGAACTACTCACTATGCCTAAACTGTTTGTGCAAACAATATGATTTATACTGAACACCTGCTTTCCTTCTGGGAATCTGGAATTTTGTTATGTGCCAGGCAGAGGGTACCTGTGTGCCTACTTCCAAATAAAAACCCTGGACACTGAGTTTGTAATGAACTTCCTTGATAGACAACATTTTACATGTATTGTCACAATTTGCTCTTGGAGAAATTACATGTGCTTTGTATGACTCCACCTGGAGAGGATTCTTGAAAATTTGTCGCCAGTTTCTTCCAAACTTGGCCCCATGTTTCTCTCCTTTTTGCTGATTTTGCTTTGTTTTTTTTTTTATTATAAAAAATGTATATCCATGAGTATAACTGTTTGCTGATTCCTGAGAGTCTTTCTGGTGAATCATGAAAAACAGGAGTGGTCTTGGGTTCTTCTGACATATGTTTCAATCTCTCTTTCCTCATTTCTCTGTTGCAACTCTGGCTGTACTCTTCAAATTCTGCAGGACTAAAAAATATATCAATTTATAAAATGACATCAACAAAAACAGTGGAGTAGGAAAATCCAAATCCTTACTTCTACGAAAACAATGAAGAAGCTAGCAAAAACCATCAACATCAATTTTTTTAGGTCTCTGGAATCTAATCAAAAACTTGCCACAACCAGGGGAATGCTTAATGAAAAAAAAAAAAAAAAACAAAGCAAAACTAAATTTCAGTTAGAGAGTTCTGTTGTATTTAACTTGCTCGGCTACCACCTCCTACTCTCTAGCTTGGCACTGAAGATGGAAGCCTACATTGCTGATATAGGTTGCTGGCTCCAGAAAAAATGATACAGGATAAATTCAAAGAGATAAATATTGAGTCAAATGGTCAAAGGCCAATGAGAATCTTGAAAGCAGCAAGAGAAAAACAACTTGTCATGTACAAAGAATCCTCAATAAGATTAACAGCTAATTTCTCATCAAAAGCATGAAAGCCAGGAAGCAGTGAGATGACATATTAAAGTTTCAAACGAGAATTCTGTAGCCAACAAAATTACCCCTCAGAAATAAAGGAGAAATTACAACATTCCTAGATAAACAAAATCTGAAGATGCTCAGTAGATCTACTACTCTACATGAAATGATAAAGGAAGCCCCTCAGACTGAAATAAAAAGACAGTAGACAATGACCCAAAGCCACATTAAAAAAAAAAAAAGAAAAAATAGTAAAGGTAAATACATAGGTAAATATAAAAACCATTATTATTGTATTTTGAATTTGTAACACTGTTTTCTATCTCTATATGATTTAGAAAAAAATGAATAAAACAATAATTATAACTCTATATTAATGGGTACATAGTGTCTAAAGATGTAATTTATTATAATAACAACATAAGAGGGGAACAGAGCTATATAGGAGTAAAGTTTTTATATACTATTAAAAGTAAGTTGGTATTAATTCAAACTAGATTATTATAAATTAATATGAGAATTATATTCCCCAGAGTAATCACTTAGAAAATAATTTAAAAATATTTAGTAAAGGAAATGAGAAGGAAATTAAAATGGTATACTAGAAAAATCAAGTAAACACAAAAAGAGGCAGAAATGGAGGAATTGAGAAATGTAAAAAGTATAAGACATATGGAAAACAAATAGCAGAATTGCAGAGGTAAGCCCTTCCTTATCAGTAATTATATTACATGTAAATGGATTAAACCCTCCAATTAAAAGGCAAATATTAGAAGAATGGATAAAGAACATGATCCAACTGTATGCTCGCTATAAGAGATTCACATTAGATCTGAAGACACAAGTAGGTTGAAAGTGGAGGGTTGGAATAGCACAATAGCTGGAACATAATTCACTAGTTCTGCTCCTGCACTGCCCAGTTGGTGTTTTTCAGGCATTGTGGACATTTAGGTAGAAACAACTCATATTTTTATCAATTGATTAATGGATAAACAAAATATTGTGTATCCATAACAATGGAATATTATTCAGCTATAAAAAGAAACGAAGTATTGATACATGCTATGGTATGAATAAACCTTAAAAACCCTATACTAAATGAAAGAAGCCAGACAAAAAAGACGAAATATTGTGTAATTCCATTTAAATTAAATATACAGAATAAGGAAGACTCATAGAAGTAGAAAACAGATGAGTGGTTGCTAGGAGCTAAGGCTGGGAGTGGGGACTAACTGCTTAATGGGTATGAGGTTTCATTTGGGGATGAGGAAAAAGTTCTGTAACTAGACAACTGTAATGTTTGAATAACACTGTAGATATACTAAAAGCCACTGAATTGTACATTTTAAAACTGTTAATACGGTCAATTTTATGTTGTAAGAATTTTACCCTAAATTTGAATAAATATAAATCAATTTAGCCTCTTTTAGCTTCTTTCAGTTCCCTTCTAATCTATTACTTCAATTATCACCATAAATTTCTGGAAAGTAATAATAATAGCTAACATTTTGGTACTTATTTTGTACCATGCACTCTTCTTATTTTAATTCAATCCCACAAACCACAAGGAATAGGTAGTAGTAGCATCCCCATCTTATAGATAATAGCATCGAGGCAAGGTCAGGCAGTAGTAAGTAAGCAGCAGAACCAGCACACAAGCTAAGGTAAAGCAGCATTCCTAATCATCTGCTACAATACTCTCTTCCTGAGCAAGGAGAATAGCGGTAAAACTGTAAATGTTTATATTTTAATATTTTTCACACTATTAGTCTACAAATTTCCAATGTTTGGGTCAGAGAATGATTTGAGGGATAGATGCCAAGGTTTGTCAAAAGTCATCACTCCCTTTGATAACAAACCATCTTTGGACCAAGTTTGTGTACAAAAGGTCTTTCACCCTTTACAGAGTGTGAGCTCCTTTGCTTGGTACACGACCTTGTGGTGGGATGGCCTTTGTCCTAATGGCTTTGGAATCTCATTGGTCTAAGTCCAGAGGACTATGGTGGGGGTAGGGGAAGGGATTGCAGCCATCTGCTGTCAGGGATCTTATTATTTTCCACATGAAGTTATTGGAGTCACCAGCCAGGAATTCCAGAATTTGTATTAAGTTTGCAGAAACCTCTACCATGTGCACAGCAGACATGTACATCAGAGAGAGAGAGAGAGAGAGAGAGAGAGAGAGAGTTGGAGAAAATGTTGGGATAGAGAGATGGATAGGCAGAGAGAGAAGTTGGGCCTTTGTATTTAAAAGAAAAAACAAACTCAGACACATTCTGGAAGAAGAAATTATTCTGTTTTTCAAATAAATGATCAATTAAGGAAAATACAAGCAAAATATCAGGGCATAGTAGAAAGCAAGTAGATTACAGAGGCTGATGGCTGGGATAGAGACCAGGCTTAGACACTTACAAACTCATGACTTTGAGCAATTTATTTAATGTCTAAGTTTCCTGATTCATAAACATGGAAGACCACCCACATCTTAGGATTATAAAGATAAGAAATAATAGACTTATAGACCCAAACACAATGCTTTGCATAAAGAAGATATTGTACTGAGGACAATACATTACAAAAATCAAACTAAAGAGTAGGAAGCATCATTAAACCATGCCCAAGTTAGATTCCTTCTCAAAGCATAAGGGGCTAAGTAGGACGCCCTGTTATGAATGTGTGTTGCCATGGGAGACACAATAGTATAGTTCGAGAGACACTTTATAAACACAAGCAAAAGTAACTGGTTTAAGAGGAGTGGAAGATGTATGCCAAATAAGTTGTTTACCCAATAAGTACTTTCAGAGATGGAAGGTGTTACTTCTAGTTCGAGAATCAGGAAAGGCTTCCTGGAAGAAGTGGAGATGGGCCCAAGATGGTGAATACTGCAGCTGGGGCAATAATGTGAGCAAATAATAAAAGGGTCAAAAAGCAAGAGGCTGAGTAGTTGAGATGAGCTAGAAATGAAAATTTGTACATAGAAGATAAAGAGGCAAACAGGACATGCATTTCAGTGCAAAACTCTACAGAGAGATGCCCACTAGGTAAGTGTTCAGGTTTTTTCAAGGAGCAGGGTTGAGAGTTTAAGCTTCTGGTAGTGGGGAGTTTAGAGAAATGGTGGTGAAATGGATTAAGGCCAGTGCTCACAGAACAACCTTTCGTAAACTCAGGGTTCTGTACATCTGGCCCTGCTTAATCAGGATGCCATGAATCAAATTTCTGTGGACCACAGGAATTTTATTTTTTTTGTTTTAATCCTGCAATGCTTGACTAAATGAGTAGTCAAATTAGAATTCAACACCCAAGTTAGACAGGGCTGAACTGTCTGGACACGGAAATAGTCTCCTCCCTTTCTGAGATTTTTTTTCTATCAAGCAAATATTCATAATTGATCTTCTCTTTTTATTCATGAGCCACAATTGGCACCCGCCTGAAATTCTGGCAATGTCTCTGTCACTCTTAATGACACAGCTGAAGTAAAGTTTACTTTGTAAAAATGTGTGATTAACTTCTCTGCGGTGTTCTACTCCTGAAAGTGTGACCTTGGGGGAGAGTGTTGCTCCAGGGGACTTAATGAAAATACCTAATGAAGTAAAATCTAGAATTAAGATTTTCCTTCTTGGTCCTCTTCTTTTGATGGCCTGTCCATGCATCCTTCCTCATTTGTGTTGGCTGTCCTTATCATCACTAATCCAGCTTCTGTAATCCTGCCATGGGTCCTCATTTGCACAGTTCATAAACCAGCTCCCCTGTGTCCATGCCTATGGGGAAAAAGCAAGAGAACAAATAAGGTCATTTGCTTTCAGTTTTGAAATGACACATTGTTTTGTTAAAAGCAGACTTACTACTTAATTTTATTTTACTTTGGAGCACATAAACATTAGCATTGCCAGAAAAGCATCACTTGGATAGTGGGACAGTAGAACAAGTGGATCATGTGCTCTGCTGTGAGACAAGGTGGACTACCCTTGAATTAATAATTTGCCATAGACAAACCACTAAGTAGATAAGTAGATACTGAGAACTGATTGGAAATTCAGAACTGGAAAAATGTGAATATTAACTCTTTTGGATGACTCTTTTCTTTTCCAATATGTAGTTAAAATACATTTGGCTCTCTTCTTTCTAAATGGGATGCAATAGACCTCTAGTTCTGAACCATCGCACACACGGCATCCACATCCATCCATCCACATGCCTTCAAACTTATGGGCTACACTTTGCACCAGGTCCACAGTGGAGTTTCTTGGTTCTCTCAGTTTATTTGTTTGAGAAACTCTGAAGATCCCTATGGTTGTTTCTCACTCAGCCTAAGGTTCCACAGGGCATGTTGGTCCCACATTCAGGTTTGTCAGTGCACCCAAAGTAGTGCAGGTTCTCAAAGATTGATTCATGTAAGATAAACCTTTTAAGGACTAATTTGTAAGTTAAAACTAAAGCTAATTCTTTTACAGTAGGGAACACACACACACACACACATAAAACAATTGACCAGAATATGCTTTTTTCTATATTTTGGTGTCATAATTTAGAAGATGCTAAAAAGCAATCAATAGGTGATCACAGTATGTATCAGTCAGGGTTCCAGGAAGATACAGATGGCACATACCTAGGAGGTAATTAAAGAGCATAATTAAAGTTTTATTTAGACAGGTATGATCAAGGTTTAGGGATGATGATGGATGAGGAAGCATCCAAAGAGTCTCAACACAATGGAAAATATTTCCGATGCTTGGCCTGAAAGTCCATGGGAAGATAGCTGTGACCAAAAGCTGGTGAGAGCTGTAGTCTTGGAAGAGAGGATAGCTGACAGAAGCTGCAGCTTTAGGGAGGAGAAAGAGCCTGTCCTCTCTTCCTGCCCTCCAACCTTCCATTGGTGCACTTCCACTCCCAACACATTGGCAGAGACCAAGTAGAAGCTTGAGTTAAGGGAACCCTGACAGTCTGAGGAGAGCAGCTTCCTGGGGCACAGCGCAAGGCAGAAAGGAATGAAGAGCAGATTTGGAGGGGCAGATGGAGCCTATCCAGTGGAAGGAGTCAGAATCCATGGAAATCCTATATGATATTTTATCCATGTGCCATGGAAGAGCATAGAGAGTAATTCCTTCTTCAGAAGTCTCCTATCCTTCCATATTCAGAGTCCTTTTCTCTTTGACAGTGCACATAAAAGTTCATATTCTCCAAATCACCTTTTCTAGACTTCTTTCCAACCAACTCATTTCCGCTAACACCTTCCTAAGACAGCTTTTAATATAATTGATTCCTTACTGGTTTGTAAGTTCACGACATTTCTGGGCTGATGCTGAGGTTGTACTTTTATGATCTAGACTGGGCTTGGGCATTCTCAAGGCTTCTCAGTCACATATTGTGGGGAAAATGCCAAAATAATATTCTCATAAGCCTGTTTTGTCCTTGAAGTAACATTTTGTCTTTCAAACAATATTTGCTTGTTACACTAGTCTGCCCTCTAAACACTACTTGCATTTTTGGCTTCTGTAATCGAGCTTGCTTATCTGCTAGACCACATGAATTCCAAGAAATGAAAGTTACTGCTATGCTAGCCTTGTAAATGTGTCACCTGTAAAAGCTTTGTAAGACCTGAGCTTGGGGTCCAGATTTTCAAGCATTAGCTTGTTGTGGCCCGCCAGTGAAATAAATACCTGACTCTCCCACCCTCTGAATGTCAGATGCTTCCTTGCCGAGTACATTTCCACAGCAATATTATAGTCTCCTGGGTGATTTTCTACAGATAGCTGTCATAAACATTTGACTTTTTTCTTATTTCATTCTCAGATATCCAAGTTCTTGGGTGGGTCTGTGGGAGGGGGGGGGACCCACTACAACTTCTAGTATTTCTCTGATGTTATCTGTATCTGTGTCATTCTCAAAAACCTCCCCTTCCTTTTTCCATTTAAAAAAATAGCATGGCACAGTTTAGTCAACAACAGTATTATTTAAACAAAGAATACTTGAAAATGGAAAGCATTGTTTTATTTGTGAGAGGCAACTAGAAGACTTAACAGTCTACTTAGAAAGTTTTAGTTTACAATGTCACATAAAGCTGAATGCAACATAAAATAATGCCAACCAGTGTCAGAGTGGGGTTAATTAGAGAATAGATTTGAATTTGGGGATGGATAGAAGGCACATATTTGGCAACAAACAAGAAAATTTCATACATGGAAGAAACACAAATTGTGTGCATTGGACAAGCAAGACTTACCTGAAAGAAATAGAAGAATCAATTTGGCAAGGCCAGACTAAGTAATTTAAATTTGATATTATGAGCACAGAGTCTATGGAGAAAGGCAGTTCAAGGAAGGTTTTCTAAAGTTGAAAGCTGTTTGATTATCTGTTTGGAGGTATGACGGTTATGGCCTAACTTCTCGTGGGCATTGTAGAGATAGGAGGGAGGTGTGGGTCCTTTTGTTATATCTGTGCACAGGTCACGTTAGGAATGAGAGAACAAAAAATTGAATGTATGGTTTGAAGGGGAAGTGAAAAACATGATAACTTTCAAAATAATAGAAAATTAGAAAAGAATCACAAATTGTGGAGTAGAAAAAAGTGACAACTTTAGTTTCTTACATGTCCGTAACATTTTGGTAGTTAATCTAAATAAACTTCTCAATAGACAACTGAGGCTTCATAACTACAAAAGAATACGTTATCAAGCTGAGAGCAGACAAAACAAAGTTGGTAAAGTGTTTCTTCTGAGTAGATAAATTCCCTAAAGCAAAAGAGAAAAGAAATTCTGTAAGTATGCTTAGGAGTTACCAACTCTCCTGCCAAAGAGTAATCAGAGAAAAGCAGTCAGAGAATTAAGGTCAGGAGAGTAATATATCATGGAAGTCAAGAGTGGAGTACAATGTCAAATGCCTAGAAGAAAAAATCATTGGTTTCCAAACAACAGACCAAATATAATGTGAACTTCCATATTTGAAGACTCTGTTGTCTGTTTCCAGTACTAAATACAATAAGATTTACTAAAAATATTGCATACACATAAAAGAATTAAATCCACCCAATAATTACATGGATAATAAATCTATCATCACAATATTCAATATGGATTGTATATTGCAAAGTCTATATATGCAATAAAATTGTCTTGGATCCTGATAAATTAATACATTTGCTTTTTATCTGAATAAATTTAAAAATTGTTGTTACAATTTGATGACTTATAATTACTGATCATAAATATGAGAGCTATGACATTGGATAATTTGTTCAACAGTGGTGCTTATATGGAATAAATACCTCATCTATTTTAGCTTTTGCTAAGGCAATTTTGACTATGATTTGTATATGTATGAAAGTGAGATGTGAGTGTCTGTGTGTGTATGTGCGTGTTAGATCATAAAATGGAGTATGTTAGGATTCCTATTATTGGTAAAAAGGTTTTGAAGATAAAAACAGTTGAGATTCCTTTCCCGGTCTTTATTTAAGGAATGTTTGTTTTCTATTAAATTTTTTGATGTGTATGTTTCCTTGTGTGTGTGTTTTGAGGGGGAGGGGTTCCTTTCAAGATTTCCCAGAACTGTGTTGCCATAAATAGTAATAGAGATGTAAATGGGATCAAACTTCATTTGAGAACATCAAAGACCATATCAGGAAGCCAAGTGATGTCAGGTTATTATTCAGCATACTAAACAAACACCCATTGTATGGTACACTACATTAACTGGAATTGCTGCTTCAATGAAAGCAGTACTGGGAAGTTAATGAATATCACTATCTTCAACATGGAAAACAGTCTAAACACGAGGCTGAAATCAAACTTATTCTAGTCAGGTTGAATTAAGGGTAGATATATGCACTAAATATAAGTTATACAATTATGGGAGCAAACTCAGTTACATGCTTCTGAATTTATTAGCTTTATGTCAGTCTTCTACTATTCTTAAAAATGGATTTGGGGAAGTTAGACCACAAGGTACTAAAGAAGGAGAATTTCATGTACAAAATTATTTCCCCCTTATTTTTTACAATGCAGAAGCATAGTTTCAATTCTAAACTCATGCATTTTATTTAATAGATATTTACATTCTTCATTACACACTAAACTTTATTTTCTTCTATATATATTTTATAAATTCAAAGTAAAACACAGTTAAAAAGAAACAAATTTGCCATCTGAAAGACTCAGAGAATTTTTTTTAATCTTGAAGAGAACATGTATTTAAAATCTTCAAGAATAAAAATAGATTTCTAATGCCCTAAATTCAGATTTTATTGTTATTTTCCATTTTTATTTGTGTCATCCATAATGAAAGTAGCCATTTTTATTGATATGACTGCTTGTAATATACATAGATATGGCTAGTTTGTGAAGCAATATGGCAATATGGCAATATATAAAGGGCCTTAATAATATTAATTCCCCTTGACCTAGGAATTCTAATTCTGATACAATTAGAAGGAAATAATTCTCAACATGCAGAAAGTTTTATATGCAAATGTTTATTATGGCTCTACCGTTGTGAAGAAAACCCTGCAGAAACAGTATAATTGCCAACAATAGGAGAATAATATAGAAAACTGATAGATATAGACTTGATGGAATTGTATTCACCATTAACTACTATGAGTTTGAATAGTAAGCAATAGATTGGCAATGGTATGATTTCATAATATTAAATGATAAAAATAATATAAACCAGCACCAAAACCAGTATCTCAATAGATGTTTCCTGAATAAATGAATAAATGAATCTTACTGAAAGAATGGATTGTACTCATATGCCATATTCTATAATTTTATTCTAGAACCTTTTGAGTTAGGATAAATAAGTACTAATTTGCTGAATGACAATTGGGGACAACTACTAAAATGATATTTGCATAAAAAATAAAAGAGTAGTCAATTATATTACATTTCTTCAGGCTCTAATCCGATTTTGGATCTAATTTTCATTGCTGACATAGAATTTTTAAAACATCAATTAGAAGTTTTAGTACACTCTATTATCAACAAAGATAAAGGCCATCAACAGCAATAATAATAAAATGATGGATTATTAATAAAGATCAATTTTTAAAAATTTCCAGGACATTTTCAAAATATGCTTTTTACATATTTTGGCTTACAAGATAGTTGTAGTGAATTGAATTATGTCCCCCCAAAACTCACTGAAGCTTGAATTGTATCCCCCAAGTTTTATGTATTAGAAAATTGACCCCCACTGTGACTGTTAAAAGAGTGGGGCATCCTATTATGGTAATTGAAAGGTGAAGCCTTGAAGAGGTGATTAGATTGTAGGACCATGCTGTAGTGAATGGATTAAAAATAGTGGTCAGGTCTTGGTTCTGAGGGCTTTATAAGGAGAGACAGGAGAATCTCTCTCGGGGACACAACCCCCACACCAGCATGCAGTGGACATTGAACATGGAGTCAAGGTACCTGATTCACCAGCTTTGAGATTTAATGCCTGCCCTTCTGGGTTTTGGACTTGTTTGGGACCTGTTACCCCTTTCTTTTGGCCTCTTTCTCCCTTTTGAATGGGAATATTTACCCTATGCTTGTCTCACCATTGTATCTTAGAAGTAGATAATTTATTTTTAATTCACAGATGAAAATTTGAATTTGGACTTTTGAGTTGAAACACGTTAAGACTTTAGGGATGAAATGAATATATTTCTAAGTGAAAAGGATATGAGTTTTGGGGGGCCAGGATGGAATGTAGTGGACTGCATTATGTCCCCCCGAAATTCAATGAAGCTTGAATTTTATCTCCCAAGTTTTATGTATTAGAAACTTGGCCCCCACTGTAACTGTTGAAGGTGGGAAGTCCTATTACGGTAATTGAAAGGTGGAGTCTTGAAGAGGTGATTAGATTGTAGGACCATGCCATAGTGAATGGGTTAAAAATAGTGGTCAGGGCTTGGCTCTGAGGGCTTTCAAAGGAGAGAGAGGAGAATCTCTCTCTCTGCTCTCTCTGCTTCCACCATCTTGCAATGTGAGACCCCTGGGTCACTGTCACCACCACCAGATGGACTTTGGACTTCCCAGCCTCAGAAACTGTGAGCAATGAATGTTGTTTTTCTTTATAAATTACCCAGTTTCAGGTATTTTGTTATAAGCAACAGAAATGGACATATACAATAGGCAACTAGTAAAATAATTTTCTTTATATATAAAATCTAGTGGCAAGCTGAATAGTATTTCACTTGAAGTCATTCAAGCTTCACACCTGAACTTTGAAGTTTTTAAAGACTAGGATAGGTAGACCCGTAGAGATCATTGGTATAAGAGGTGTGGTGTCCCCTTACAAACAGTTCTCTGTCAATGACTTTTGCACTCTTTTGTTTAGTTGTCTATGTCTGTTCGAAGCCCTGATACTTGCTGGGTGATACTTGTATTGGTCTGCTGTGAATAACCTCTTTTCCAATTAATTCTCACGCTTTTGTGAACAGAACACATTTGTAAAACTGTCAAGTAGTTAGTCTAGGAATTCAAACAATGCCTAAATATTCTAGATCTCATCAATATTGTTTCTGAATAAAAATTGAAGTGATACAGTTTCTATTAATAGTCATTTTTGCTTTCTAGCATGCCAATATTCTAATCTCAAAGCAGTCTCAAAAAATTAATTATGCATCTGACCAGCTCTCTTTTCTTCTGGAATTGTAATTAGAGTGACCATATAATTTTTCAACCAAACTAGAATAATTTTAAAGGGAAAGGAGAAACTATTAATAATTATTCAGGGACAACAAACAAACTGGGAATGTCTCAGGCAAACAAGGACATATGGTCATCTTAATTTTAATGGTCAATATTAATAACTTTATAGAAACTTATTAGATTGGTTATTTTTAAATTTTGATTATGTTGATTAATCTACAATGAAAATAGAACCTAAAAGACCAATCATTTTCTAAGCATCTCTCTGATTTATTGCTTATCATTATTATTATTTTTCATTATTATCATTATGTAGGATGCTCTATGACAATCTACCAAAGTTCACGTATGAGCTAATAAAAATTATTCAAATCATGAGATTGCAAGTTTATAGAAATCAATGAAAATATCTAGTCTAACCTTTTAATTTTACAGATAAGGAAACTAGTATCCAGGAAGGCAAAGTAAATTGGCTAATGTTATAGTTAGTTAATTGCAGAGCCAGAGACATCACAGGTGCCCTAGTTCTTCAACACCTATCAAATTGAGCACAGCACTTCAATCACTTAATATCTGTTTCTTTCCTTTTAAAATGATGTTTATGAAAACTGCTTGTGAGTACAATAGAGTACTAAAAAGTCATATATAATATTTTTAAAAATCTGTTAAAAGCATCAGAGGGCTGCCGAAGTCATTTGGACAAGAAGGAAAAACGTTTACAGAGAGGAGAAACAGTGAAACGATAAGCTTATACTCTGTAGCCATTTCCCTTTGGGGGCATTTGTTGATTCTTGGCACAGGTACAAAGCTGAAAATCTAAGTTTTGTCTGGATAGAGAGCCTCTGATTGGGCACAGATAAACAAGCAGTCTTATGAAACTGGAGAGATCAAGTTGGAAGCTGGAGAGTTGAAAATCACAGTGAGAAGGAAGGGATAGGGAATGGGGCTTGATACACAGCTGATTTTTCTCTCAAGATATATGCTGAATTCCGAAGCTACAAGGGACAGAAGCATATAAAACTTGGAAGAACATCTTCAAAAATCAGAGAGAATTTTTTATAGTCTTTCCTTACTGGAGAGACAGTGTTGAGGACAGGAGACCCCAAGAGAAGCCCTGGTGAACACACCAGGTCCTAAAATGAACATGCAGATATACACCCTAGAACAAGGATGAACTAGATAGAGGTGGCCTGAGCTTTGCCAAGCCGGCAGTCTTGTGTTAGCTCAGCTCAATACTTGATGGAATTAAGGTGATAAGAATCTATTTACTTGCCTAGTAAAGGGCAACCCTCTTTGAAAGAAGATTATATCAGTTGGAGTTCCTATGGTTTTTTTTTTATTTTTTAATATACATTGCCCAACATTCAGTCAAAAATAATTAGTCATGCCAACAGAGAGGACCATACAAACAAACAAACAAAAAAAAAAAAAAAAAAAAAAAAAAAAAGGTGATAAGAATCTATTTACTTGCCTAGTAAAGGGCAACCCTCTTTGAAAGAAGATTATATCAGTTGGAGTTCCTATGGTTTTTTTTTTATTTTTTAATATACATTGCCCAACATTCAGTCAAAAATAATTAGTCATGCCAACAGAGAGGACCATACAAACAAACAAACAAAAAAAAAAAAAAAAAGAAAGAAAAAGAAAGCCAGGTGACCCAGATATATGAATAAGCAAAGATTTTAAACTATTGGCATGGCCAGTTAGCTCATTTGGTTAGAGCATGGTATTATAACACCAAGGTCAAGGGTTTGGATCCCAGTACTGGCCCAGCACACATGCATGCACACAAAAGTTCAAAATGATATGCTCAAAAGTAGAGAAAAAGATAGATACAATAGATGGAAAGTGGAGAATTTCACCAGAAAATTAGAACTAAATAGAACTAAATGGAAATTCTGTAATTGAAAAATACAAATGAAATTAAGTACTCGATAGATGTATCAAATAGCAGGATAAACACAGCAGAAGTCAGGATTAGTGACTCAGTAGACAGATGAATAGAATATACTCAAAGCACAAAATAAAACAATGGATAAAAACAAAAGAGCACGAGGGACATATGGGACACAGTGAAAAATACATAATATATTACAAATTGGAGTCCTAGACGGATGAGAATGGGGCATAAACAATATTTGAAGAAATAATGGCTTACCTGAGACTTTAAAAACTAATTATTTTTTAATAACCATTAACATCATTTTATATGTATGTGAGAGCAAAGCAATGGAGTGCATAGCAGAAAATTAACCATCCAGGAATGCTAAACAATATTATCCCTTCTTTTTAGGCCAGAGCCTCTTTCTTGAAGTCCCTTGCTTCTTGTGAGAACTTTTTCATCAGGCTACCTCTGCCTGAGTAGCAATCCATGGCAATCCATCCATGTTCACCCTACCTATCTCTGGACCCACATGTGTAAAGAATGAATCTAGTGGTAAGATTTTAAAGGTCCAAACAATCTCACTGTATTCTCAAGGTACTTAAAATTTTCAGTATTAAAGTCACTTCTTGGGGGCCGGCCCGGTGGCGCACTGCTACAATGCGCCACTTGGGAGCGCAGCGGCGCTCCTGCCGAGGGTTCGGATCCCACATACAGACCGGTTCCCGCTCACTGGCTGAGCGAGGTGCGGGTGCAGCGCCGAGGGTTGCGATCCCGTTGCCGGTCCCGGTCCGGTATGGGCGCGACACTGAGGGTTGCGATCCGTTGCCGGACACGAAAAAAAGACAAAAAGGAAAAAAATAAAATAAAATAAAATTAAAATAAGTCACTTCTGTGAGTTAAACCACTGTTTCTGAAGGCCCTTGTTAAAGAAGCAACAAGAATATCAAATTAATCTCTCCACAACCAAGAATGTCTTAACTAATTTGCCATTATATTCTTTTATGCTTTTAGATTCACCCTCTACTCCTCTCCACTCTGCTGTGTTGTGTTCACAAACAGCAGCAACAAACTCCTGCAGCAAAGGTCCCCCACATGGAGCCAGCCACAAGCAACTTATTTCCAACAAAGTCCAAACATACTCTGCAATATGCTAGGTCCATGTCTTTACACATTTCATTATTTCTGTGAATAGTGCACTCCTTAGCCACAGATATCTGCCAAAACCTGTTATACTTCAAGAATTTATCTCAATTACCACCTTTCCCATGAAGGTTTTTCTGATCTCATTGCCTACATATAGTTTTCCTTTCTACTTTCTCCTTGAGAAAAAATATGGTGGGTCATAAAAACATGATCTCTGGAATTATGTAGAATTTAGTTTGAGCCATGGCTCTACCAGTTACAAACTTTATGACCATGATAAGTGCTGTGATAACCAAAGCACAGAGTGCCCAAGAGGAGTATCCAGCATATCCTTGGGAGAAGACAAGGGTTAGGGAAGTTTTCCTGAAGGAAGTGATGTGCAAACTATAATTACAGACCAAATGGGGATTGTCAAGCAATAAAGGGAGAGATGGAGGGGATACTCATTCATAAGTTAATTCCTCTAGTAAATGTTTAAGTTGTTTGCTATGTAAAAGCAGGTGAACCCGGTAATCTAGTGGTGCATATAGACATGTACCAGAAACCATCCCAACTTTCTTTTAAGAAGATTTGATGTAATAACATAGGAAAATATGTAATTTTCTGGGGTATTAGGACGCATGAGATAGCTAGCACACAAATAGCTCAAAGAATGTTCTCTAAGAATTCTAAAGCCACAGGCCTCATCACTGCCTGGGACTCTGCTCCCTCTTTTGAAGAAAAATATGATAACGTGGAGGTATTTGAACTGGGTATTGGAATAAGAGAATAACTGAATTGTGTAGTATTTTAAGAAGATTAATTAGATTATAGAGTGATGAATAGGAGGGAAAGGAAAAAACAATTAGAAGGTTATTGTGATAGTTCTGGATAAAAGATTTTGAAACTGAGCTTGTCTGAATTCCTACAACCAGAACTTTGGAGTGACTTACAACGTAGACTGTAGAGTATACGGTGTTAAAAGAGAACATCCTAATCAAACTATAAGAAGAAGAGAAGGATTAGATGAATGTGCTAATTTGATTTTTCTTCTATATCTCACCCCGTTCACCAATGCAGTCTGTCCCCTCCTCTGCCCTGCTCGGTGCCCAGTTGACTAATGCCTACAGACTGCACCAGCAACAATGGGAAACACAGCAGGAGGAGAAAGTGTCTGGGATTTTTCTCCCCCACCCTCCACCCCATTCCATGCCTGCTTTGGCACCTCTAGAAATAGTTGCCCCCTCCCACTGCATCAACTCTCTCTCTGAGCCCCAGCGATAACTTTCTCCCACTTGCTCCTTTAGCTTTAGGGGTCAGTGGTTTCTCCTGTTGCTGGTTTCTGTTCTCTTAACTTTGCCCACGTCTCTAGCAGGAATCTTTTCATATAAGTTTTCTCATTTGAATGATCTGGGTAAAATTCTGTTTTGTATTTGCAATCAGACTTATCCAATGAAACAGTAATTGATAAACTAAAGATTTATAGAAAATAAATTATTATCTATCAGGTCCTTATTTATTTTTAAACATAGCAATATTATTTTTTGAGGACAAAAACCTTAGAGGCCGTATCAGCCAACTCTTATTTTGAGGTAGAAGTCTACACTTGGGACTGGAAGAGCGTGCTGTAAGGAAGAGCAGCCATGGATAAAAGTGTGGAGGGGTGAGTGGGGAGAGGAGGGAAGACACATCCAAAGCAAACTTTTGCCTACTTATTTTTCTTCAGTTTCTGACTTTACAAGAGACTGAGAGAGTGAAAAGCAGAAGAACCAGTGGGACTGTGATTGTTGGCCCTGGTCATCTGTGGCCAGAGTGATGCGCTAGTGACCACTTGATACCCTGGGGACGCTAAGCTTGCTCATGCACAAAGCTGCAGATCCTGTCTATTTGATAGAGCAACACACACACACACTCACTCATTGTTGTTGTCATTTCTGGACCTATATTTTTTGTGCTAAAGATTAGTCACTTAGCATTAGGTAGAAACTCAGTAGTTCCGTAAGTATTCCAAGGTGATCTATTTTAGCTTGCTATATAACCTCATGGCTTTCCTGGTCATGGCAGCCTGAGAACCTGGTGGCAGCTTTTTTTCTGTATTTACGTTTATCTACATCCTCCACTCCATGGCAATTTCCTGCACTTGGGAAACCTATATAGTAATTTAGACCACGGTTGGCAAAGGCTCAGGATCCTAGTTCCGGTCCTGCCACTGAGCAAGGTCACTTCAGGCCAGAGACCATCGTGGGAAGTCTAGAAACTCCTGGCAGAAACAGTGCAGACCCCCAAGAAACACTGGATAAGATGACAGTCCCTGGAATCTTTCGGGTGAGGGGACAATTCCTGCTCAGGTCACTGAGCAAGGTCACTTCAGGCCAGAGACCATCGTGGGAAGTCTAGAAACTCCTGGCAGAAACAGTGCAGACCCCCAATAAACACTGGATAAGATGACAGTCCCTGGAATCTTTCGGGTGAGGGGACAATTCCTGCTCAGGGGCTCTCCAATACAAACCTGAGCTTGAAAGCATCTCCTGCTCCCAGGAACCCATGAAGCTTTTTGGCTCAGCATGTAGCTCTGGGAGCAAAAACCATCCTAAGTGACTAATTAAAAAGCACTTATGTGACTTTCCTTATCCCTCCTCTGGTTCCAAACCAGGAATGGACACACCGACGTGTTGTCCTTGCTCCAAACTCTCTAGTGGTTGTGTGTGTGTGTATTTCTTTTTCCATGATGGACATGGGTTTGATAAAAATCTGAAAAGCCACATAATTCATGCCAAGCACACTCAGATCATTTGCATATAAATCATCACAGATGACGCTTTAAAAAGATTTCTCAGATGCCTCTTAATAAGCATTTTCAAGCCTCTTTTATTTTTCTGTAAACATTCTCTTTAATCTCAAGCTCTGGGAGGTTTGAATTTGTTTTGAAATGGCAAGCCCAAGAGCAGATTCTGACAAGCCCAAGCTCTCCCAGTCCCACTTTCCATCCGTCAGCAACTGACTCAGAATCCCTCGGCCAGACGGATGAAGAGTCCCAGCTGTCAAGTCACGTCTCCCACTGGTACTTTATACTCATTGGCTTTAAAAACAAGAGTGTTTTCATGTTTTAAATGCTCATTTACAAACCGTTTCTCATCTCTTGAGTCTCTGCAATGTTCCCTCTGAGGCTTCAGTGCTCCCAAGGGAATTTTCCCTGGTTTAGGAATAAATAGGAAGGGGGAGGCGGGGGTGGGAACAACTCTCTTCTGATAAGCTGTCCCAGCTGACAAACCCTTCCCCTTAGACCCATCCACTTAGATCAATGAACATTTCACGGGCTTAACCAGTTACCCTCACGAAAAGACAAGGCTGTTATGTAGCCACACATAGAAAGAGGTGCACGGCATTAAAAACGCTTCCCACCGACTTCAAGTAGGAAAAAAATGTGAGTTTCCTACCAAATGCAACCCCACAGAAATATCTTTCTCCTCTCACTCAATTGCTCTTTAAACCAGTCATTACTTTTGTTATTGTTTCTTTATGGCTTTTCTAAAACACATTCCACTAACCCTCTCTTAAGCAGTGTCATCATTTGTTCTGTATATTTTTCTATATGCATATACTCTTTATACATAAACACAGATCAACAAATGTACAATTGGGAAATTTAGTTCTTAGTGACATATATATTTTAGTGCCTTGTGTAAATATTCTTCTGAATTCAAACACGTATGAAATTCGAGTCTGCTTTTGAGGGTCATGATTGTATTGACCTTCTGTGACACATACTCTGCCAGGGCCTTCTGCATGTGGTCCCCAAATGCAGCATTAAAATGTCCCATTGCCTGATTATTAAAGTATATTTAAAACACTAGCAGAATTTTTTTTTCAGGTCTCTGAGCAGGAGAAAACACAAATAACAATGATTATATTAGTAAAATGATGATGATGGTGATATTGTAACTAACACTTTATGGTCCACAGAGTTCTTGCATATTACAGCTTATTTTCACATTCAGCCTCATTTTTTATTTTGAGATATATTGGTTTAATTTATTTGCAAGCTATACTAGTTCCAAACGCTAAAGGAATCCAGTGTTACCATTTCAGTGATTTAATTGTGCAATTATTTCCTTCCAAACACCTCCTGCCAAAGTACAGAAGATAGTTGATTGAGTTAATCAATTTACTACACTTTCTGGTATATGATAAAATACACATTAAATGCCTCCTCTCTTCTCCACCCTAGTATATTTAGAGTACAGGTCAAAATGCTGTAACAAAGACATTCAAAAATAGAGTGGAACAAACACATTAGAAGCCTATTTCCCTCTCAAGTAAAGGTTCAGAGAAGAGCAGTTTGGAGCTGGAGGCTTCACTTTCTCCGTGGGATCTATAGTTTCCTGGCTGCTGGGTACCCTCTGCCATCATCAATATGTGGCTTTTGTTTTTTACCTGGGCCAGAGGTAGCTACTGCAGCTCTTGCCATATCCTAGACAGGAGGAAGGAGCAAGGAGAGAGAAGGGTATGTGCAGTAGTTTTTAAGGTCAAAACCTTAAAAAGTCATTTCTTGTTAAATCTACCATGAGAACTTAGCCACCAAGTCGCTCTTCACCAGAAGGGAGGTTGGGAGATACAGTATCTAGCTGGAACTCAGAGGTGAATTGGGGGTGTGGGGGGTGTCTGGGGGTTGGGGGTGGTCTATTACTAAACTGAAGAAGGAGCAAACTGACATGGGAAGAAAATTAGCAGTGTCGGCCACTTGACAAAATCGTATCTGTATCCTGGGTCCATAGGTTCGTGTCGGGGAGTTGGGATGAACAGAGAAGCCATCTGGAAAAGAAATTGTCCTAAGAGGAAGCCAAGGGCAAAATCTGAGTCCCACAGCCTTTCCTCCATGGTTGAAGGGAGGAACAGTGTAGGGAAAACATGGAGTTGGCCACCGCGCATCTTTTCTGTCTCAGCCCCTATGCACATGTATTTGAGTCTTCAGGGGAGACAAAGTAAAAAACTTTCAACAAGAAACAACTTTTTTCACCCAAAGGCTGTAAGACATGACAGGGAAAGAGCAGTGCAGAGTCAGATGGGTGCTGCCTTCCCGCGTCTCCAGATGAGGCAGCGTGGCGGGGGCAGTTCCCAGTGGTCACACTGGCCTGAGTGGTGCCAAGTGGTATAACTGGCATCAGGACCAGTGCTGGGGTGCAGCTGGCACGAGCAGGCATGGGGGTACACAGGCAGACCGAGGGGCCAGCTTCAGTAGAGGATAGACGCAGGAGATAACTCAATGGAAGGCACCACTGGCAGCCCCAATTCCTGGAAACTTTGTGTCAGAAGATGGTTGCTGGGAAGGAGTCCTCAAATGAGAAAGCTGATCTCAGCTCTGAAGGAGAGAACAAAGTTAATGTGATGTTATTGGAAAGTCCATGTTTTTTATACTATAAAAACAGTAAAACACATTTCTCTTTCTGTCTCTCTCTCTCCCAAAATGTTGACATGTGATGTGGCTTCTGTTTACCTTATACCTAAGAGTTAGTTTTATAAATTTAACAGTCTACTGTGGTTAAGTACAGAAAAGTTAAAATAAAATAGCTTTTACTCAACTGTCTATTTATATTATTTAATGAACAAAGTATGAAATAATCTGAAGTGGGCTGGGCATCTAGCTCACTTGGTTAGAGTGTGCTGCTGATAACACTAAAATCCAGGGTTCAATCCCTGTACCAGCTAGCCACCAAACAAACAAACAGAACAAAAAAATAAATAAAATAATCTTAACGGAAAATTCTAAAATAATTCATCAGAAGTTCTTCTCTGAATTACAAATATAGAAATCAAAATTGTCCTCTTCTAAGATTATTACAGAAGCCAAACAATATGAAAGCTACATCACCTGTTTATGTAAAAGGCCCATCTATTTTTGTCTCTCAATACACAGTAACCCTATCTTCAAAGTGACAAAAGATGCATCTTTGTGTAAATGCTTTGAATTGCATGTAGTACAGACTTCCACATAAGAGTCAAGTTAAAATTCATTCCACGTGTTCTGAAAGTATTGCACCAGATGAGTTTGGGTGGATGCAGAACGGTTCAGCACATTTGATTTTCCATTGACTTGATGTTTATGTTGGGTGTTCAATTGTTTTAAAGCATGACTAAAGAGTGTAAAAACATCATAGGAATTCATGGGTCCAGAAGAATTCTCTGTTCGGCTGAATCCTCTGAGCTACATCTATATGTGTTTTCTAGACCTATTATTTATTTTTTTCCAAGCCTTTTGAGTGTTTGGGGATTGCAGTGATTGAAGAAAGTGGTCATCATAAATGGCAATTTTCTATTTAAAAACCTTCTGCAAACATACTTCTTTCCCTCCCATAGATGTGCAGGATTCCTCAAAAATTTGAAGAGAAAGAAAGTGAAGAAGAAAGAGTGATTTTTCCATAAGGCAAGGAGATGTCTCAGGGATATACTAGTTAACTTTTATATTTTTATTTCTCTCCCTTAAAGCCAAAGAAGATTTTTAAATCTCGACTGTACCTGGGACAGAGGGGAAAAATTAAGTTTGGCAAATGTGGAATAGATTCTGAGAAGTAATTGGCTTTACTTATGATTTAACTCTGAGGAAAAATGCTGCAGGAGGCTCAAGTTTTTATTGCCAGTTTTTATTATTGTTATTTAGTATTGGTTTTACCTTAAAATGTCTAGCCTCCTTTACTTGCCATGATCTTCTCCAAGAAACAACTGAGCACTGCTGATCATGTGGTCAGCCTTGGACAGGACTGAGTATTAGCTGAGATTTTCACTTTTCTCTCCCATCTACCTCCCCCGAAGACTATGAGGTTCACACATTATAATTTCAAGATTTCTCCTTTTTTTCCTTTTTTATGCTGGCAAAACCTGCTTTTCACTTGTATTAAAACTGTCAAAACTGCCCAAAGGGAAAAAGTATATGTTTTCCCCTTGGTACTGAAAAGAGTGAAGAAGCATATTTTGGCAGTTTCAGTGTAGGTGTGAAATTTTTCACACAGCTCTACTAGGGAGGTACACAAGTCTGGCCCTGTTGAAGCATCTGATATTTAATAGATGGCAATTTCTTTAAAAGGTATGGCCTAGGGCTAAATTAAAAGATGGAGATTTAGGCTAGAAACGATAGCATTCCGTTGAAACAATTGTCAATTATGTGAAAGATGCTGTTGTATATTTAGAAAACAAATGATGCCCCTTTAAATTTTCCCCATGGCAAGTTTCATTGTAAAATAAAAATTTGTAGTTATACATCCAAAATATATTTTAGCTTACAGAACTCACAGTATAACGATGCAAAATATGTTAGACTGCAAGGTATTGATTTCACATGAAAGCGTATCAGTTAGTGAAATGCAGAAACCAATAAAGCATCACCATGGCTGGGGAGGAGATCTCTAGATGCAATTTATTTTTATATTTAAACCAATTACTGGCTTTGCTGTATTTAAAAAGGCATGGAATATATTCTTGGAAGTTTTCTTTTAATTCAATCAAATCAATTGCATCGACTTCATATTCATATTAAACAACAGTTTTACATGAGATTTGACATATTTTGATGACACCACGGAAGTCCCAAACCTGGCTAAGTTCTATGGATTGTATTTCCCCAAAGATTTGGCTGCCTGAACATAAATATAAATATTGATTTTATTTTACACACAATTCAAAGGCTAGTCTATTGCTGATTTTTCCCCACAATTTGTTTAATAACAATAAAAATGTAGAGGAATAAAATGTTTACTGCCCATTCTCTGATTTTATCACAGTTTTAGAATATCAATCAGGTTAATAGTTGATCAAATTCACAGAAAAAGAAAACTGCAATTTTTAAATCAACTAAGATTCATATAGCCAATCCTTTACACTTAGACATCAAGAATGTCTCAACACAATAAAGTTTTATTTTAATGCATTTAGTGTACTTAAGAACTCATGATGCATACAAGAACTATTTATTTCTATTTCTAGTAGAAGGCATGAGGGATATGCTTTGGATTCACAATTTCTTTTCAGTCCTTGGCATATTTGGTGATGCTGAATCATCTTCTCAGATTTTATATGTGTCCATCACTTTTATGTTTATTGTAGAATCAGTTTTAGAGATATGGAAAATCTTCTTTAATGGAGGAATCCCCCCTAATTTATCACTCAGTATTTGTTTAAACATTGGTTTTCTTTTTCAAGAAAGACAACTATATTTTGTAACCACTCAAATTTTAAGAGTGGATTTTTACGATAAAACATAATCAATCCTTTTCCCCATGATTTTTGCTTAACTTAATTCTGTCTCTGGAGCCATAGAAAATAAATTCACTCCTTATGGTTTTAATTCAGGTATTTATGAATGTTCATTCATACTTTGCTTTGGCCTTCGTTTCTCCAGGTGTAAAGCCTTCGATTTCTTTAGTTTGTTGGCCTCAAGTTTGTAATCTCTTATCTGGGATATTCATTAACTCTCCTTACCTTTTTGAATTCCATCCTAATTTCCATGTTTCTACCTTAATAATTTTTTCTCTTTTTACAAATTTTCTACTGTTATGTGCTGTTTCCATAAGGAATTTAAAATATGTCTGGGGATTAAGAAACCAAATAAAATTGTGGTATGGAATTGTGACATTTGCATAATCACAATTGGGGTTCCCAGAACACCAAGTTTCCAGACACTGTGTATGTAGATCCTTTCATCACTGAGCATCTCAGCATTCACCCCATGCAACCGTCAAACCAACAACCTAAGAATCAGGCAGGGAATTTCTCAAATGCTCCAAATAGCTGCACATCACTACAGATTATGACTGCTTGGATTTAGGGAACATTTTTTTGGCTGGGGAAACATTCCAATGGGATAGATTAATCTATGTAAACCACATAGCTCAGCTGAAACTGCTGTTCGGCATTCTAAATTGCCAGCTCCGTCTCCTTTCTGCACAAAAATGCACATTTCTTCCTATAATAAAGATATTTTATAATAGCAATAAGGCAACTCCAGGGTGTGTGGTTATCACGAGATAATCATACCCTAGAGGGATTACAGACACTTGGCTGTGCCTCGTAACACCCCATGTGTGTGCTTATCTCATGATAACCACACTCGCTTTTGTATCTTATTGCCTAATTATCCTCTTCTAATGCAAAATACTAATTTTTTGTTTGCAACAATATGCGCAAGGATGCATGGCTAACAATCACAGGAGGACATTGACAAACAATGTTGCCATTACTCTAGATTCACTTCCCATAAGAAAATCAATTCACACGAGAAAGAACTTCTCAGAGTAATATGTGAACATTCCAGTCCATCTTTAGATGTGCTGCTGCTTTAAAGGACTATATAGAGGCCTCTGTTTCACCCATTAGTGCTACAAGATAAATTATCCAGACTTTTTTTCTCTCTTTCATTGTAAGATTTTTCAGTTATAATTGAAAACTAAAGAGTGAGCAAGAATTTCAAACCTGACAAAATAAAGACACTAACTTCATTTACTCCCAAAAAGTTAATATCAGAGATTGATTTTGGTTTATTGAGGTATTTCATTTTTAAAAAATATCTGTATGCTGCTTAATCACTCCTCTACATATATTTCAACTCTCGACCTTTCAAGCTGAAAAATATGTATTAAATTTTGTTCCTTAATGTATTGTGATTCATACAAATCCATCAATTTTGTATCATTTCACTAATTTTTATGAAGTGAAATTATTGCCTACATAATTATCTCAATTCTACATAGTAAATTTATTATTTTTATATTACATTATTACACAACAATTAAAGCCAGTCGTGGTTACATGGACAGATTTCCTGTGAATCTGATCTCAAAATGAATATTTTCAAGTTTTATTTTCTAAAGTTTTATTTGTAGAGTTTTAAGCGTACTTAAGACCCTGAAAAGACTATTAAGGACGCTCTTGTTTTTCATTACTTCAATTAAATTTAAATTATATGAAGCAAAAAGAAAATCTATTCTTCAGGACTTTTACAAAAAGGTAATGGTATATCCTTGAAGTTCATTAACACACATATGAGCATACATACACATGATACATGTATGTATACACAGGGTACTTCAAAAAGTTGATCGGAAAATAGAATTCTTTTCCTCACTTTACAAGCTCCGTTTCCTCTTCCTGGACTCTGACGTCATAAATATCACTGGGTTAAATTTGCTTCAATTCAATAAACCTGCTTTTTCTGAATTGTCAGGTTATGAGCTGCAAGATGAGCTGTTGCTCTGTTCCTGGAGTCTTGTTCCAAGGGTACATTCTTGAACTTTGATTTTAGAGCTAGATTATCCATCTGCATTTACTAACAAAGATTGAACTAAATCTTAATCCATAAATGACAGGTAGGTACAGCAACAATTATTAGTAACTTGAGAGCAGCATTAGATTGTTGTTAAGGACTAAAGGGTGAACAAAAGATACTTTAGAAATTGCTACTCTATTAACAGAGGAAAAATGCAATATTTACTTAACTCTCAATTATTCACTGGCAGGTAATTCACGGATAATACTATTTTCTTATTTTTAGACAGAGGTATATTTTTTTCAGAACTGAAAGGCATCTTACAGCTCATCTATTCCAATCACCTCTTTATACAGCCAAGAAAATTTGACAACACCATCTATTCTATTTATTTGCCTTTTACTAAGAGCGGGAAAGAAGACCTTTTAAATCAATATCCATAATTACCCACACCAGAGATGGTGTGAGCCTGAAATTAAGTAAACTAAGCTAAAGCAAATCTTTTTGGTCTAATGCTATGCATTATTCTCTCCTTCCTTAGTAAGCAGTTGGGGAACAAAAGAGAGTAGAGTAGCCCAGCCTAAATAGGTGAAAATATTGAATGGCATTTCAAACTTGTGAATGCCATATATTTTCATTTGACTTTGTGAACAAATTTTCAAAATGTACTTGGAGAAGACTGATAGAGTTCACTAGATATTAAGCAGACATTATGAAGGACCCCCATCCCCCATGAGAAAACAACTAGATCCTATTTTAAATACACTGACACAAATATGCTTTAATGCATTGCTGAAATCACATGAAAGAAAGGAAAATTTTCCTAGAACTAATAAATGTATAAATAAATAAAAAGTAGTGAGCTGAAAACAGAATAAGAGTGGCAAGATGTGAGTAAGTAGAAAAGAAAATGCTGCCATTGGGGTAAATGCCAATACTAGTCCCGAGATAAGAAAACCATGCCTTTGGCCCATGCTTTTCTTTTTTTTTTTAAATAGCAATCCAATTAAGTAATAATTAACATAAAAAAACTTAAAAAGTACTTTGGAAACTAATCCGAGATAAGAAAACCATGCCTTTGGCCCATGCTTTTCTTTTTTTTTTTTAATAGCAATCCAATTAAGTAATAATTAACATAAAAAAACTTAAAAAGTACTTTGGAAACTAAAAAAATACAGTTTAAAATTGCTTGGTGTAAAGAAGAATACAGAATGAAATTTAGAGAAAAAACAGCTCATGACTCAATAATTAAGATACTCCATAAGAAAATTTGTAGAATGCAGCAAAAGTAATAATTTAAAGATTATAGCCCTGAATTATTATATTTGAAAAGAATTGTTAAATAATCTAAGCATTTAATATTAAAAATTTAAAAAGAACAATAAATTTAAATGTTGTAGAAAAACCTACAGTAATAGAAAAAAATAAAGTATAAAATTAATGAAAAAGAAAACAAAAATGCAAAGGTGAGAAAATCCACTAAGAAATGATTTTCTGAAGAGAATCCTAAGTAAAAATAGTCTTGTAAAAAAGAAAGAGAAGATGCATAAATAATATTAGAAAGAAACTGGGAAATATCTGTACACAGGCTAGATTTTAAATGCAGCTAAGAAAATATTATGCATATTTAATAACAATAAATTTTAAAAGTTAGAAAAATATCACAGTATAAATGACTTGAAAATACATTGAAAAAAGTATATATCATATATTTATTAAAGTATGTGAAAAACAGGAACAGATGGTTTTACCAACGAATTCTTCTAACCTTTCAGGGAGCACACCATTTTGATCTTATATAAACTTTGCCAGAGTACATAAAAATAGGGGGCACTACAAGTCATACTGTAAAGCTACTATAACCCTGAAATCAAACCCAGAAAAGGGGTGTACAAAGTAGGAACATCTCAAGTCCACTTTATTCATAAATTTACATGCCAAATTTCCCCCAAACACATACCAATATAAGAAAAAAAGGAAGAAACAGTAACATATTTATATAGAATTTCAAGGGTGATTTAATGCTAGAAAACATACAACTCACCATATAGGCAGATTAAAGGAGAAAAATCAAATTATTTTCTCAATAAAGTATTTGATAAAATTTAATATGCATTAATATATTTTTATAAAAGAAACAAACACAAAATCTTATAGCAAACTAAGACTTGAAAGAAACCACTCTTGAACTGATAAAAACTATGCAGACACCTACAGCAAACATTAGAATTATAACTTAATATTAGGAAGGATGTTCACTAATACCAGCCATTGCCAACATTGTCCTAGAGTTTCTACAGCATACAATAAAATGAGAAAAAATTATAAGGTTTGGAAAGAAACGTAACTGTTGTTATTTGTCAATAAAATGCTTCTCAATTTAGACAGACACAAAGAATATACACTACAATTTTTGAAAAATTTTATAGATTAAAAGGTTGCTAGATATAAAAAATCAGTATATAAAAACCCATTACATTTGTATACAATAACAAAGTATAATTAGAAAAAATAAAGTTATAATGTACAATAATAACAACAAATAGATGATTTCTAAAAATTAATCTAAAGAAAATTTTTAGTTTGATTTAACAATGGTAAAAGTCATCAAAATGAGGAAGTTCAGAGAGAAGATTAGATTTAAAGGGGAAATGAAGTTTTTGGACATGTTAAGTTTTAAGGCTATGGCAGAATACAGATCAGACAGCAAACTGGTTGGATAAGTAAAGGGTGTGACCTGGGGAGATGAACAGATGTTGAAGCAGTCTTCATGTTTCAGACCCATCCTGCATCCCATGTTGCACCACAAGCCCCACACCCCCTATTTTCCACCCCTTGATGCAGCATGAACGGACTTGCTTCTTATGGGCCCTGCCTTCCCCCATCTCTTGTACATAATAAGAATTCAACTTTATTTATTTATTTGATTTGCTAAGTAATGTACACCTTTCTCAACTGCTGTCTTTATCTCTCTCATTATTTCATCCTTGCAATTTTGAACTTGCAATTAATTTTTGTTTTACTCTCGCTAATGGATTTGATGTGGAGTAAAGATAAATCCATATGTCCAAAAGGCCATGATTTACATGAAATCCTTGAAATTATCTCTAAATTATCACCATCCCCTACCAGCTGAGGTATATGGTTTCTCAGGGTGTCAATCATGTGCTATTACGGAAAGTCATATTCTATGGATGTGAATTTTGGCCCCAGCACTTACTAGCTGTGTTAGGCAGAATAAACTCTAATCTCTCCTAGCTGACATTTTCTCATCTACAAAACAAGGCTTTTTTTTGTTATGCCCCTCACCAAAGTATTTTTAAATGATGCAGGTAAAATTTCTGGGTTAGGCAGCACGTGTGGGTCATCTTGCCACTCCTCACCTGGTAGAATAGTAGTAATGCCTGCCTGTGGATGCTTGACTGTAAGTAACCCAGAAATGTGGTTTCCTGACTTTCTTGGGCTGCTTTCAACTAGGGAATGAATGTTCTTCCCTAAGGGACATTACAGAGAAGATTTCTGTTTTGGTTGAAACATTGGATTGAATGATCATTGAGGTATTTTCCCCTTGAGATTCTGATTGTACCTTTCCCTTCTGTTTTTCTTCCTTTACCTTTACTTCCAGAGGGCTAGAAGCAGCAGCATTTGGCATAACTGAGAAATGCTTCAGTAAAATGCAACTGATCAGCGGTCTATTCTCCCAGACTCCTCTTGGGAACTACTGTAGAATATACTACTGAATTGGCATTGCATTGTGGCCTGGGTGCCCAACAGTTTAGTAATTCGATCTCTCTTGTTTCCAATAAGTTAAGTGCTATATTCATAACCCCAGTTCACTGCTTTAGTTTCTTTACAGGGAAAAGGAAGGGGAGAGGTTGGCCAAGAAGGTTTGGTGCTGCATTGAATGAATATGAAAACTTAGAGAGGCTCACAGGCTCACAGTGAGAAAATAATGCTGGCATTAATCCATTTAGAATTGCGCAGTGCTCCCCCCCCCACCACCTACAATGTGGATTGGTTTAACACCCTTTGTTGGTGCTATTTGGCCATTCCCTTCAAATGCTAATGAACAGCTAGTTTAACACCCTTTATTGGTGTTATTCGGACAATCCCTTCAAATGTGAATGAATAGCTTGCTTTGTTTCCATAGATAGGAGAGCCAAATAACTTCAGGGCCTAGAAGCAAATTATTTCTCTGGTATAGACCCACCCTGAATGATGAATTGGGCTCTATGGTGGCTGTTTCACTGAAGACTGGGATTTCCCTACCTATTGCAAACCAGGCCAAAAAGGAGCTAAACCATTTTCTCCTCATTATCACCTCATTAAGCTCCCTAAGCCAGTGCTGGGCTGGGGTAGAGGCCTGCTACAGGTAGCTTAATGAGTTTCTTATTTATAGGCCCCGGTGCTGTTGTGCAGAAGCTTGTTATTCCCAGGCCTGGAGTATGGCATTTTCTAAAGGGAGTTGAGAAATGCAATTATCATGCATCTTAGTATGGGCCTCACATCACTTCTTGGCCCCTTAATCGACAATAAATAAATACATTTGTTAGATTTGTAGAATTTGATATTGTGCTGTGGCATTTACCCCAATTTTCTTGTTTTCTTCTTCTAACAACACAGAAGAGATGCTGCCCCAGATGTGGAAGATGCAGATGTTTGCCAGCTTTAGGATAACTCCAAATTCATAGCTGTGAGTGGCATTCTGCAGATTCCTCAGTTTAGTTTTAAGGGGAAAAATTGCCCCCCCCCAAAATGTCGCTTAAATATTTTTTCCTGCTTTTTGTGTGACTTGGAGATCACATTTAATTGAGAAGTAAAAAGCAACTCTACTTTCAGTTTCCACATAAAGATATTAAATATTGCTATAACTCATATGCAAATATATGACTTAGTGTTCCATATACTAAGTTTTCAAAAAATACAACAACTTACTGAAAATTCAAATACTAAACATTTATTAAGTATTAATTATGTGTCTGGCATTGAGCAAGGAACTGATGGGACAAAAAAGTTAAACACACAAGCCATCATCATAGAAATTTATCATCTGAAAAATCCTTTGAGTTGGAACATAGGCATGTACGGAGAAATACATATTTATTTAAATGTGTATATATGAATATGTATGTACGTCCATACATTTCTCCACAAAAATGTAGGATATATTAAAGAAGTAGAGAATAATTTTAAAGCAAGGTAAAAGTTGATCAGAAGAGAACAGGCCAAATAACTGGGACAATATCTGATATCAAATATAAATAAATAACGGCTCATGATGTCATAGCAAAAACCAAATAAAATGGACCAGGTGGAATGTAGAGAAAATCTGACTTGAATAATACCATTATAAGCAATTTATTTAAACTTTTTAACAGTTGCAAATAGTTCATATATTTGAATATCTGTGCTGGTTGATTTGGAGTATACAGAAATGAATGTTATAAGCCCTCTCTTCATCTTGTTTATAATCTAGTAAGGAGGGGTAAGATATTAAGCCCTAAATTACTATACAGAAAATAGCTCATTAGAGAAATTTAAAAAATGCTAAAGAAGTGCTGGGAAAATTTTTTCCAATTTAAAGAATAAAAGAAAGCTGAATGGATGAGTTAGAGGTTGAGTTTGGACTTAATAGGATGGGAAGGTATCAAAAGTTGGTTGCTCCGTTATTTCAATGTGGGACTAAAAATGCTAAAGAAGTGCTGGGAAAATTTTTTCCAATTTAAAGAATAAAAGAAAGCTGAATGGATGAGTTAGAGGTTGACTTTGGACTTAATAGGATGGGAAGGTATCAAAAGTTGGTTGCTCCGTTATTTCAATGTGGGACAGACTTAGCTGTGACAATGGGATTGTCAGGAGCTCAGAAGATAGAAACTTCGCTTGAAATTGTATTTTCTGTACCAGTTTCCTCTTTTCACTTGGGTTTTACATATTGGGGATGGCTAACTGGCCAGCAGACACAGATAAAGTGGTTAAATATGCCCCTATTCTGTGCTATTTCTGGCACAAAAACTTAGCAAAGGTATAAGGTAGAGAATTACAGGCTACTTTCAAGAAATACAGAATAATTTTCCTGGTAAGAACCTGTACTGTATGCACAAGAATAGAAGATACAGATTTAAAAATAGGCTACCGATGGGAGTAGGTGAGGGCGAGAGAAAAGATGGATTAGCAAAGCCAGGTTAGGAATTTCAGGCTTTGCTCTCTGGGAAATAGGAAGCATTTTTCTCCTTCTTCTTGTCTGGTTTTTCCAAGCAGAAGGACAGCATGATCAGATGGTTGATGTAGAAGTGATGCATAGATCAGCAAAGCCAAAAGGTTAGAAGTGGAGAGATCATTTAGGGGCTTATTCAATAGTCCAGGATAAGATTTTAGAAAAAAATAATTTGCAGAAGAAGGAAATGAATTCAAGTGATCGTTTAGAGTTAGAACAGTTCAGTAGTTTTATAATTTAGAGTTAGAACATTTTCATAAGGAGAGACTTGTATAATTGAGGGATATCTAGATTCTGAGCCTGGATAACAGAAATGTGAAAATCTGTGGGAACTTTTGTTTTTGACTGTGGTAGTGAGAGAGATAATAAAAGCTTATATTTGGAATGTTAGTTTTGAAGTTTGAAAAACTTTTACATAGCCTGTCCAGCAGGTGATGGCAAATTTGGAACTGTAGTTTGGAAGGTAATTGCTGCCATGGAATAAATTAGACTTCATGAAGACATTGTAGAAAGAAAATGGAGACATGGAAAATTCATATGTACATGGTATGTGGTAAAGGAAGAGAAATCTGAGAAAATAAGGAGAAATCAGGGTTTTGAGTTATGAGAGCAAAAGTAGGTTTAATTTTATAGAATTTGTGTAAAAGGAATGTTCAAGAAGAAATGGATGGTAAATAGGATCAAACATTCTGGAAATGGCAAATTCAATAATTGGGAAAAATTTATTGGATTTGTTGACCAGATGGTAAAAAATGAACTGCAAAATATCAGCATGTAAGAATTTCTAAACTAATATCAGCAGAATTAACCTTACGATAACTACAATGTACCTAATCCTTACAGCGGTTTGGGAAATATTGTCATACCATTTTACAGACAAGAAAAAAAGTAATTTTAACTCATTTTAAGGTGAGTTTTCTATTTTCTGAAATACTGATAAGACCTCAAAGTCTTCTCAAAACTGAAATAAACTTTGACATGTTTTTCAATTTTCATTTAATAAATTGACATTTTGATTATCACATTACTTAATCACATTTTAAGTGAGCATTATTAACATATGAAAAATAAGTAACTATAGCTTATAGACATAACTGAAATTTTATGTTCTAGGACATTGCAAAATCTTATCATATAAATGTCTACATTTACATTTGAATCTCATAGTGTTAAACTTATTTACCTTCGGGAAATGTCTAACAGCTCAAATCTTCCTAAATATATGGTTTTCACACATGGCACCATCTTGAAAACATCTGGACTTCACAGAGACCACAGGGTAACCAATAATCCTTCAAGACCTAAAACAATCACATTTCTATCAGGGTAAAATGATTTTCTAAGAAAATGTTTGATTGTCCTGTAACTACAATGAAAATATAAATATGTATAGCCCTATTTCTACTATAACCATCTAATCTTTGTATACTTTGGGGGAAAGACCAGGCAAACTTTCTCTCTGAAGACTGAAAAACCTGCTTTTACCCAGAGACAGAATCTCAGGGAGAATTTAATAGGCTGACAAAAGAGACAACCTTTTGGTAGCATATAGGTATAGCAGAATATCAGTGAAAATTGAAAAAGTAGAACAGGATTCTTTTTTGCCTATGATTTACAAACAGTGTGCTTTTATGTCTTCCTGGTGCCTCTCTGTAAAACTGGGACAAGTAAGAACGATAGTCAGCCAATAAAACACAGTCTAAGACAGGCACAAGAGGGGTAGGTAAAAGCTTGTATGATAACAACAACAACAAAAACAAAAAATCAAAGAATTTAAAAAAACATGAAAAATCAACATAATTGTAAGAAATAATATTTTAAACCTCAATTATAGTAAGCCTCACAAAAAGTTTGAAATCAGGATTGGTGGGGCATTTTCTCCATATACAGCCCCCGATTTTGCTTTGCCTTGGCCTGCGTTGAAGTCACAAGCTCACACCATATGGGAAACATGTGTCCTGTGTCTCCAATTTGGTAGGAGCTTTAGTATTTCCCTACTGTGGTGGGAGAGATGTCAGGGCAAAGGGCTGATTCAGCAAATTTGTAGAAACTGAGGCAGAGGGGTTCCCATTCAAATTGAATCAGAACCTGATGAAAAGAAGTTCATATGGCAAAAGTTGGAAGACAACTGAACCTGAAGCAGATGCAGAGCAGCAGATGTCAAAGGGGTGCTTTTCATCAGTAGCAGACACCATTACTGCCCATGCAGTAGGAGCCAGGGATTCAGGCAGCAGTCTCCCTTTGCCACTAATTATAGGATCTGAAGCATACCCCTTTCCCATTAAACCTCAGTTTTCTTGAATTCAAAATCAGGATGAAATACCCGACATAATTACCTTGGAAGATTGTTCTGAAACAAAGAGATAAGAATGTGGGAGCACTCTTTGGATTCTGACTTCTTTGTAAATATAATCTTTATCCGTGTACACATTACTAGCATCATAGTACTGCTGGGATGTTCTTGGCATGGGAAAGAACATGACTTGGAAGTCGGTAAACCTGTGTTTGAGTCCGGATTCAATTACTAACTAGTAGCATGGGTTGGTTGGTGTGATAGGCAGTTAAGATGAGGAAAAGGAAAATCACTGGGGCTTCTTCATTGTTATGATGGCAAGTGTGAACTAAATAATACCCACTAATATCCAGAGTCACTCGGTGCAAGAATATTTGTCTCCACCCTGTGGGAACTGGAGCTGAGCCACGTGGTTTACTTTGGGCAATAAAATATGAGAGGAGGTGGTGTTTGTCCCTTCCACACAGCAAAGTTAAGTTTCAGTGTGGGAGTAGCTTTGGTCTCCCACTTTTTCATGTTTCTCATCCTTGCTGGAGATTATATTAATCCCTGAAAAAAAAAAAAAAGCCAATATACATGTGGTTTGAACAAGGAATGAATTTTGTTGTTTTACAGGCTCTGTGGTTTTGGAATTCTTTTTGCCAATATACATGTGGTTTGAACAAGGAATGAATTTTGTTGTTTTACAGGCTCTGTGGTTTTGGAATTCTTTTTTTTTTTTTTTCCTGCAGAATAATCAAGCTTGTCTTTACTGATACTACAATGAAATGAGTTTTTCTATACAGCTGAAGTTGTCCAATTTAAAGGACTGGACTGGACTGGAGTTTATATTCTTTCTATATTCTATGCTGTGATAAAATATCCTTTCTTTTATGAAACAATTATCATGCTGTTAGGGATTGTATTCCGAAGTGTTGGAATTACACAAATGTAAGAGATTACATGATTACAGTCAGCACGTTCCACCACGACTGCTGCCTTAGGAGAAAATAATTATCTCTAGTAACTGCTAAAGCATGCATTCAAAAGATTTGCCAATAAAGCCTTATTTCCTAGTGCTTCAGACTTTCTATGTGAGGATACAGATCAAGTTTGGGATTGCACATTGAAAACAAAATTGCGATAGCTTTCATCATGCCCTTTGAATGACCACAGCACACCTCTGAATATCTCACTGATACAATCTCATATGACAGAGCAGAGATGAAAGAAACTGCCCTATTTTAAGACGTTTCACAGCCATATAACAATTCACTTTTTTTGAAACATCTGCCCAAACATTTTAAGTGGTGTAAACATTGGTCTTTAATTCCTGTATAATAATTTAAAGGCTTTGGATCAAACATCAAGGAGTCAAGCCTGTTTGAAAGAGGTTTTAGACTAGAGGGCTAAATTTTTGGAAAAATAAGGTAAATTTTTAGAATTGACATCCAAGACTCTTATGGAATGGACAGTTTTGTTTAATGAGTGGATTGGATCGGAGGTGAAGAATGGAGAGGAGGAGAGGAGAGAAGGTTAAAAATTGTCAAACTGGGTACAACTTGGCATTTGACAATTCAGAATTATGAAGGCCTCCCTGAAGCCCTGATGTGCCTTTGCACTGCTAATTCCTTGTGTTTTATTTTTCTTTTAGATGCCTTTCCAGTAAAGCTAACAAAAAACAAAACAAAATAAAACAGTCTCCAACATACTAAACAGCTGTCTCCAAGATCAGAAGGCATCAGAAAAGACCCTAAAGAGTGTCTAATCCCAGAGGAAGATCTTGTTCAAGTGGAGAACTGCTTGCAGCCGAAACCTTGGAAATTTCAGGGAGTGGAATTTTATTGTCAGAACTTTCAATAAAAGTGCAGCCACAGATCCTGGGAGCATTAAATAAAAATTACCAACAAGCTGTCTTACCTGTGTGCACTCCACTGAAAGGAAGGGCAAACATGAGCAAGTTGCGCTTGTACATCAGTCAAAATTCTGACAGCTACCCTGTGAAGTTTGACGAGCTGCCATGTGCCACACTACCTAAGATACTCTTAACTGAACCATAAAAAGACAAATAAATTAGTAATTGTATCCCTCCTGTCAATGTCCTTTTTCGTGAACTTCTCAAGGTGTTGGTTAACATTGTCTGGAATGATTTATCAATATATTCTTAGCTTCCTTAGAAAAGACAGATACACTTGATTTTTTTCCAAATTAATTTTTTTGAATTGAATTAAGAAAAAGATACAGATATTGCCAGTTTCTGGGCCTCTCTTTTTTACTCCTTGCTCTGCTCTGCTCCCCCTCCCCCATTAGAAAATCAAACCAATAAGATTAACATAATCTTTCTTAGAATTGACTGTTCTTTTTAAATAGATCCCATGATAGACATGTGTAAAAATCAATAACAGGCTCCTCATTTGTCAAAGCTAATGACTAAACTCATTTTGAAGTTCAATAGCGGTTACTGAAGAGTGGCCACACATTATATATCTAATCCTGTATGTCTCTTGATTTATTCTGCAGTACAGAGAAAAAGAAGGCTTTGTTGATTGAAGCATAGTATTAGAGCTTGTGTCTCCATTTTACATGTACATATTCATTTTTCCTCCAAATTCTGACTATTGTTTTGATTGTCCAAGCTAATATGTTAAAGGAAATAAAAGGAAAAATGAATCTCCTAAAATTGGTAGCCCCCCACCCCCCACCACTTTTTTTTAACCAATTTGATTGTAAGCTCCTTCAATTATATTCTTAACTCATTGAGGTTGTGGACCATGTCTTACATATTTTTAGTATCCCCAGAAACACTAACATAGTGATTGGGTCACAGGTTAGAATGAAATAAAAATTTGGTTGAATTAACCAGAATTAAATTATCCAATATCCCGGGCTATGGCATAGCAGTTGTCTTAGACCAGACATTTGCATCCAATGTAAAGTGCACAAGATGCAGTTTTCCAGCAGACTCCTCTTTGGGAGATAATTTGCATCATAGGGAGGTTCAAGCAGTGTTTGCATCTGAGGTGTTCCTGCTACCTTCCACAAAACTTTTCCTGGAACTGCAAAAGGGTGAGAATGGACAGTTTTTGATGTAACATCCTCCTGCCTTTTAAACATCCTCTGATTATAGGTATAATCCAGCAACAAAGCATCTTATAATCCAGAATAGAGATGTGGATGAAACACATGCATGATATATAGCCCTGAACTAATAGAGATCAGGTTTTGAAATTAATATTGATAAATTCAGGATCTTATATCTGCATAATGCTTTATGCTTTACACAACTTGTTCATATACACCATCTCATTTTCTAACCCCAAATCAGAACACAATAATTTTTTCATTTCCCTAGAAATTACAAATTGTGGCTTACTGTTCCTTATTGCTCATTTCATCAGTGAGTGCCTTTTTCTGGGCTCCAGGTTGTATATTGTATTGCATGCCCATTGGACATAGCCATCTCTTGGAATCGATAGGTCAGATACAATTTGGAACTCCCTAGGTAATGGATTTTAAAAACTGCTTGAGGGTGGGGGAGAGAGACAGGAGGAAAAGGAATCCACAGGAACAATAACTGAAGTGGAGTGATACATTCATGATGGGAGCTGGAGAACTCCTGTTCTTTATAATAGCTTCTCAGGGGAGAAGCCGCCCTTTTCCAGCAGGACGTGTCCTGGGAATAGCAGAGCCACTGCCATTCTATTCTTTTGATGAACAGAAACCTTATCAGCGCAGTTCCCCTTGGGAGTTGAATGGAGAAGGAAGGAGTTTAAAGGGTTTTGAAAAATTGGGGTTGTAAGGGGAGGAAAGCCCAGCACCAGTTTGTTCATTTGGAATATCTCCTGTGAAGAGGAGGGTATTCTGCCAAATATAGGACCCTCTTCAAGCTCACAGATTCTGACAGCTGATCTAAGCTCAGTGCATGAGTTTACTCTTGCCAGGGGAAAGAGGGAGAAATAAGTGAGAAGAATGTTGAATAAATTAAATACAGAGCATAAAAACAAAAATAATTGCATTTATCATAAATACCACAATGTGATATTTTTAATTGCAGCTACGCAATGAGGATGTCAAACATCAGTCATTAAATAATGAGTAGCCTAAATCATTTTGACTTCAGAATAAGACACAGACACCCCACATTTGTTTGACTTTTTCATTATTTTCAGGAGCTCAAAATATCTCCTGGCTTTGTCTCTCATTGTTACAACACTAAAAGGCTGGAAAAATCAGGGAAACACGTGAAATGTACTGTTCCATATTATGAGTGTGTGGCATATTTGAGGGAAAGTACGTATGCTTTTTCCCCCTATTCATAGAATCTTCAAAGCCTTAATTATCAGATGGCATAAAATGAGCAATCTAAAACCATTCCATGTCCAATATTGGGGTACAAAACATCTGGGTATTATAATGAAAATCACTGTAATGTTATTAACACCTCTCATTTGTATGGTGCTTGTGTATTTTGTTTTAACATTAATTACTCCCACAAGCCCAGTGGCTTTATCTAACACTAGTTTGTTTCATGCTCATAGTACATGTTTAGTGTGCGGGGCTCTGCTGTTGTAGTCACAAACAGGCCAAGGCTGATGGAAGCTCTACCATAACACTTACTTCCATGACCACTGAGTCAGGGAAGAGATAAAGTGACTCACATGCTAGCTAAGAATGTTTCCACCTGGAAGTGACACATTTCAGTCATTGACGTACCATTTATATGCCTATTTTAAGTATTGAATGATTTTTAGTAAGTTTATATAATTGTGTAATTATCACCTCAATCCAATTTTAGAACATTTTTATCATCCCCCAAGAAAATCCCTTATGCCCATTGCCATCTATCTTTATTTCTACCATAGGCCCAGGCAACCAATAGTCTGCTTTCTGTCTCTATAAGATTTGCTTTTTCTGGACATTTAAGAAAAATTGAGCAATAAAATACATGGACATTTTCATTGGCTTCTTTCACTTAGCTTGACATTAGTGAGGTTCATTCATGTTGTAGCATGTATCAGCCGTTGTTCCTCTTTATTGCTGAGTAGTATTCCACTGAACTGATATATCACATTTCATTTCTCCTTTCACCAGTAGATGGACATTTGGAATGTTTCCACTCTTTGGCTATTATGAATAATGCTGCTATATTTGCTTACAAGCTATTGTGTAGAAATATTCACTTATAAAAAAGAGGTACTTAGCAGTGTAATAAGATGGAAAGATATGTATTCTTCTTTAATTCTCTCTGAGGACACCATTGTCTTTGATAGACGTATGAATCAATATTAAAGTAGAAGTCCCTGCACATCCCCCACTCCTCACTTGAAGTCCTTTACTGCCTGGTACGAAGGCTTCCCAAACGGAAAAAGGAGTCAGAGAATCTAGATATTTTCTCTGGGAAGAGTCAGAGGGAGGTAATACCAGAAAAAGAACAGTTGAAAAGAAAATGGGGATAAGGAGGCAACCATAGCTAAGATGGAATTTTGCTATAAGGTATGCATTGTAATATGTACATTACACAACTACCTCTGTGTTGCTTAGAAAATCTTTGGTAACACCGACAGTTTTCATGAGAGCTTTGTGTGCAAGCAGATTCTTTGGAAGGAACTCAAATGGGAACTGACTTTGATAACCGCGTGGATGTCGTGGATATTTTCAGTTATGTACAAAGCAATCATCACCCATTCTCCTTTCTTAATGACACCCAGATTGAGGAAAGATGAGCTCACCTACCCAGTATCTTCTGCTTTCCTGTCCATAGACATAGTTTTAGTGGGACATATAACCTTAGCTGATATGATCAAGATAAAATTGGACAAGTTTTCTGTAAATCTGAGAGGAAAACTCTCCCGCATATGGACATGAATGGGGACAAGTGAAACCTTGGTTGCATCCTGTGACTACAAAAGAACCAAACTTAAATGAAGCTACGATGTGAACAGTAGGACAGAGAGATAACAATGCTGTGACACTGAACCAATTCCTACCCTACAATTCCATTTTCAATTATGCAAGTCAGTAAAGCTCCTTTAATGTCTAAGTCCCTTATTGTATGAGTTGAGGTTTTTATTCCTTAAAACATAAAGATTCAAAACTGACATATTATTCTTGGAGTAAAGCTAAAGACAGTATAAGGTTGTAGGAGGCAGAAACCCTGGGGACCCTGAGATTGTAAATTTTAGAAATTAGCAGATATCATAGGCTATGGAATTGGCTGGAGTCTGGGCCAATTACACACTGAAATCCAAAGGGCAAGAAGGTCCCAGCTGATATAAGGGTTGCATTCAATTCTTTTCCACAGTGTTTTTGTAACCAATATGTAGTGGACAATAAAGAGCTAAAAGTATTTTGACCTATCTCTGTGATACCTGGGGAGATGTGCCCTCTGATCCCATATAGCATTAGGAACATTTTAAGTGGAAAAAAATCAGAATGTGTCATAATGACAAATTTGTTTTCTTCTCCTCCCCAACCGGCAGACTAAATTAATATCCTTTTGCATATGTCTGTGACAGCATTTGACACACTGTGCACATCACATATTTATTTGCTTGTCACCCAACTGGACTGGGAAGTGTTGAGGACGAAGATAGTGCTATTACTCTTTTATATAGTTAATGTTAGTACAACGCCAGGACACTAATGGGGTACTCAGTAAATCTGCTTTACAAAATGAGTCTACATGCTTATATTTTTCCTTCAAAATCACAAGCTTTCTTATAAGAGACAGCCCATTTTGCAGTGGAAAGAAACAATGAAAAAACCTGTGATTGGTAGAGTCAATGTAGTCAGACTTTGGCTAATAACTACAAGTTCTGGATAAAATATGAAAAACATCTGTTCATAGTCGTCATACAATTTCTGAGAAGTTCATAACTCGAGGGGCCAAAACCCTGAAGAGAGGGAGAAATTCACCAAAGTGATCCCAACATTCTGCATGCTGCAAATATTTTTATCCTTGGGGCATATCAATTTGTAAGCAGAGCAGGTAGGAGGTTGAGAATTCAGGAATAAGTAGCTGCTAAGAGAAGTAAGAGCAAACTTTTGGTGATCTCATAGGACTAAGAAGACAAAAAATTAAAGTTTAGGTCTTCTAAGATAACTAGAATTTGAGAGATCAAGATCCTGGAGGAAAAAGAGAGGTATAGAGAAGTGAACCTAGCATGCCGCCTTAGTTTCCTTTTTGAATAATTTACCAGTTCTTAAGCTGTGTGATACAAGAGGCTGGTGAAAAACTCAACAGAGCTTTTGGTAGTTCCCAGTGTTTTAAAGGCAAAAATGTGAGTGCAGGACCCAGAAAAGAAAAGAGGCCCTGGTAAATAACCCAGGCTCTCATTTGGGGCCCCTGAGGATATTTACCCAGGAGGTGAAGTGAAATAGAGATGGAATTGACATTAGGAGCTCTGAAACTCAGTCTGAAATCAAATCAGTTCCTCATTGGATTTAGGTGTCTACCCCTAAGGTAGCTTACCAGGAAAAAAAAAAAGGTAAATCCTGTGTGGTGAGACATAGCAACGTCCACTGCCTTTGATTTCTTACACAAAGTCCAGTGTTCAACAAATATTACCCAACATACCAGGGAAGAAGAAAATCAAGGAAAAACAGACGATATAAAAAGACCCATAGCTGACCAAGACACTAATTTAACGTAACTGTGATGAATATGTTCAAGAAAATGGTGAAATAAGAAATTTTCCTAAATCAATGCTGTACCCCACATATATGTATAATAAATTATCTAAAAATACATATATATATACACACACAAATAATTCAGTGAAAAATTTGAAACTAAGAACTTAGTACGTGAGTTTAATATCAGATTGAACAGAGAAAGAGGTGAGTATAAACTGAAGCATGGATAATAAAAAAGAAGGTAGAGAAAGTAGCAATAGAGACAATCGAGGCATTTATAAAAAGGCATAACCTATATACAATTATAGGACTAGAATGGTAGGAGAAAGGGAATGGACAGAAGCAATTTTTTAAAGAGATAATGGCCAAGAATTTTTCAAAACTAATTAAAAACTTTAAGCCAAAGTTTCAAGAAGTGATACAACCCTAAGAAGGATAAAATACATAGAAAAACACACCTATGCATATCACAGTAGAAATGGCAAAAATCAAAGACAAAGAGAAAGATTTGAAAGCAGTTACAGGAAAAAATGCACATTGCCTTCAAAAGACCAACATTGAAACACAGTTGATTTCTCAACAGAAGTGACGAAACCCAGAAGACAGCAGAATGATAGCTGCAAAACATTGGGGAAAATAAAATCTTTAAATTTTGAAATATGTACTTTGTAATAATAACCTCCAAATAACAAGACAAAAAATATTTTTAGGCCAAAATGTACAGAGAGAATTTGGTATCAGTGTTCCCATGTTTAAGTAAATATTAGAAGGATTTCTTTAGGTAGAAGGAAAACGATTCTAAATTAAAATCCCCAAATACCGGAAAGAATGAAGATCAACAGAAAGTGTATATAAGTGTTACAATTACTATACAACACGATGGTAATGGTATCTTATGTTTTGAAAAATATATTTAGAATTAAATTCATGACACAAAATGGGTGAAAGGAAATAAAATATTCTAAGACTCCAGCATTGTGCAAAAAATAGTCAAGTAAAACTAATTTATATATCAAGTGTGACAGACATAAAACTAATATGACAGATAAAGCACCAACAATCATCTCAAATGAACTAGATAATAATTGCTAAAGTGTATTTAAAGAAACAACTAACAATAAATAGTCATGCATGAGACACACCTTAAATTCAAGAATGAAAGTAGAAAGTTGAAAACACTAAACAAAAGAAAGCTGATGAAAACAGACTATAAGCAAAGACACATGACTAAAGATAAGGAGGAATATTTTATAATAATTAAAAGGTCAATCTACAAGGAATATAAAACATTTCTAATTTTTTATGTATCTAATAGCACAGTTTCAAAACACAGAACAGAAAATAAGAGGAGAAATGGAAAAATCTGCACTCACATTAGGAGACTCTCAGTAATTGATGAAACAAGCAGACAAAGAATCTATGTAAATTTAGAAGACAGAAGAACAACAAAAATCACAACATTTACCTTATCAACATACATGGGACATATTCCTGAACAGTGGAAGAATATACCTTTTTTTTCAAGGGCATATGGACTATTTATCAAAATTGACCATATGCTGGGCCATAAAACAAGTCTTCAAAAGTTTTAAAGGATTGCAATTGTATAGAACAAGTTCTCTGGCCACAAGACAATACATGGGATTGCTTCTGGGGAAATTCAGTTGGGTCCCTTGCAGAGTTGGTCACCACAGCTGTGGTTGACACTAGAAACAGGTGAAGCAGAGAGGAACTGAAGTGGTGTATACGGAGGTATCCTATAGACCTGTCTGTTTCTGAGAGCAAGTATTTTTAAATGTTGGCATAAATATTCATATTTTCTGACTGTCAGAGGAAAAATGAGAGTAGCTGGACTAAACTCAAAGAGAACACGAACTACATGCTTGTGTGCTGTTTCTGAGAGCAAGTATTTTTAAATGTTGGCATAAATATTCATATTTTCTGACTGTCAGTTAGAGGAAAAATGAGAGTAGCTGGACTAAACTCAAAGAGAACACGAACTACATGCTTGTGTGCACACACACAGCGTTTATAGCTGAGTAGTGACAGTGGAAACAAACAGAATGGGGCGGCGGTATTTGAGATCAAAGGCCTTTTGAGGATAGAATCAAAGGAGTTGGTAAATAAATATGATAAGTGGGAGAAAGGAGTCAAGAATAATGCTGATGTTTATAGCATAGGCTACACAGGTGGATAGAGATACTATTAACTAAAGTGGAGAACCCAAGAAAAGGATGAAGCCAGAAAGGGTACCATAAAGCAGTCTTGTGTCAAACCTAGCTACTATAACTGAGAGTTTTTTAGGGAATAGAGGAATGAGCTCTCCTAGGTAATTTTTCTCCCAAGCTTAGTCAGCAATCATTATAACGGTTTTAATATCATGTGAGGTTTATTTCAGGATAGTCATAAAGTTTTTAAAATGTCTGCAAATGACAATAGCATCAGGATGGTAGAATGGAAAAGACATTGATAATAAATCAGAAGTCATAGTTTACATTAGCTACCTGGTTGACCTTGGATAAACAGCCTGACCTCTACAGCTCTTTATATCATAATTTGTGACATGAGGGTTATAATGATTTATCTTCCTTCTTCCCACTGTGTGTGAGGCTCAAGTGAGATGATGTGTTTTTTAGGCATAGTGAGAAATATGAAGTGCAACTTAAATGATTTGGGTAGCATTTTAACCTGTTGTTTGTTAGATAATTAAAAATTCACGATTGAAAATAATATCCTAAAAATATATGCAAGGAAAGGGATTTAAATTATATTGAAGGGCTTAGAAACAGCAGGGGCTTCTTCTCTCTCTGTTTTTCCAACCTGACTATAACAAATCTTCCCTTTGCCCAAATATTAAATCTATGAGGCTACAAATGTAATATTACACATGGTATACATTTTAAAAACAAACCCTGAAACATTTGTCTGGGGCAAAATAAAAGAAGCCAAGAAATTGAAGATGTCAAGCATTTTTACTTAATGCAAGATATCCCCATTATTTCTTTTCCTTTTAATAAAGTTCACACTTAGTTGCTCTCTTGAAAACCAATTCTTCCTAAAGCTTCTCTCTTCATCTTTAATATGAGTCTGCTCCGAAGCTCTCATTTCTATCCAGACAGCATTATTACATATCTTACAAAATTGAGCGTTAGAGATTAATTACATGTGAAGTACATCTGATGACTCTGGAGCTTCTTTGGGTAGTAGTGGAGGCTACCCACTGGTGTAATAAAAGCTGTGTAAATTTAATTAAAATGTAGCTATTTTCATTGGGTCTACTATGCAAGTAGAGCCTTTGGTTTTCCATGAAATAAAAAAGAATGATCTTCTACAAAAACTCACAAAGTTAAAGTAAAAGGAAGAAAATACTCTGTCATGAGCGGTAGGCAGTTTAGGCACAGGATGGAGACCTAACAGAGAGGGAGATGAGCCCTATGTGATAGTCATTCCTTACAGCTTTTCTAAGCCCCTTTCCCAGTGCTTTGAGTCAGAGAAAATCCCAACTGCACTTTTCTGCCCTCTCTTGGCTGATTAACCAGAAAACTCCAGGGGGTTGTAAACAGATACTAGTCTACACCATGGTGATTCATTGGTATTTCATTCTCCCAGATAGCTAAGTGAGTCTTTCCACCCCTACTTCTCCATGGCATTTCCCCAATATTGAATAAACTTGAACAGCTAAAAGGTCAAGTTCAATATCAAAAGTGACCAGAAGACCTATCCACAGCTTACAAGCCTCATTGTATACCTTTCTGAGGAGTGGATCAGGGGAGTTTTATTCTCTGGAGACACAGCATTCTCCAAAAGCCCCAGCAAATTGGGTTGTCTTTCGTTTTGTTTAATCTTGGCTACCAGGAGTAAGTAGCTACAATGTGAGCTGAAATCGAAAAGCTGACATACTGTAAAATGACCTCTATAGAGTAGCACGGGACATATGTTAATCCACATAGAGGCAATGCAAGATAACAGTAAATAAAGAATAAACATTTATTTCAGTTTACTATGTGCTAGGAGATATACATATATCATTTCTAGTCCTCACTCTAATCCTGCAAAGACATCCCACCATGCTATGGTACAAAAAACAAAAGTTTTGAAGAGAGTCACAAATGGTTTGAATCCTGGTTCAACTCTTTGCATCTCAGTTTCTTTATCTGCAAAATAACATTTGGCTGACAGGCTATAAGTGATACTTAAATGAGTGAATATATATATGACTCTTAACATATTGTCTGATACCCTGTGGGAGTTTAAGTGTTCATTCTATCTTAGTCTTCATTAAAACTATGTGGGTCTCAATATTAATTTTCAAAAATTCTCTAAGGAAATAGATTTTGAGTCCCCACTAGTAGTAGCTTCTACTAGTGTTTAATTGTGTCATATATAGTTTCATCCTATGCAGTATAAAACTGTCCATCATGTGAAAGGAGCAGTTGCTCTATGCTAGATGAGTCAGGGTGTATTTTCTCTGATTTGTTATGTATAGAGACGCACAAGTTTACTCTGCATTAGATATCTATCTATTCTAGTTACTTTAGTGCATGTGAATAAAAATGGAGAAGGTGGGAGAAAATGAATTTAACTAGGTCCTACCATGAGATTCTCTTTTCACCAGAATTACCTTTGTCCAGGATATTTTGTTTCTTTGTTCTTACAGCTGTTTTCCTCAATCCTGGGAAGTCTGTGCAGACTCTCTGTCCTCTTATCTGTAGATTTAAGACAGAGAGAGACTGATGAGCTCTCATTCCATGGAAGGCCACAGGCTGCACAAACTTTGAATAGTCTAGAGCAGAGCTGAGGGTGTGGGGAAGGTTGGAAAGAAGACATGAGGTAGATTCCCTTTGTTTTTACTACAGCTGCTGACATGCTTGTGGAAAATGATAACATTTCTAAGAATTATTCTCCGCAGTTCTTAATTCTCTGTCCTTGGATATTTCATTTCTCAATCTTTTAGTACTCTCACTTACTCTTTTGGAGCTATTTGTAAGTTATCTTTGTTTCAAAAATTGGACAAGTTATTTTTAGAACATTTGAGCCAACAGTGAATATCAGGAGGTTTGATTTATTTTTAAAATGACATATTTAGACCACAGAAAGGTTATAGTTACAGCTTCTTCTAAGTAAATAAAGAAAACTCACATTGAGAATCTCTCAGTGCAACTTAGTGTTTGTAGAAGGGTACCAAAAAAAACCAAAAAAAACAACCCCCCCCCAAAAAAAAACCCAGGTCTTTCTCGCCCAAAAAGCCACGTATGAAAAAGATTAATTAAAAAGGACACATACAAGACAAAGAGTCAGAAGAAAATAGTTTCCTTCACATTGAGAATCTCTCAGTGGAACTTAGTGTTTGTAGAAGGGTACCAAAAAAAATACAAAAAAAACAACCCCCCCCCCAAAAAAACCCCAGGTCTTTCTTGCCCAAAAAGCCACATATGAAAAAGATTAATTAAAAAGGACACATACAAGACAAAGAGTCAGAAGAAAATAGTTTCCACGATTCTTTCACAAGTACAGTTTTCCATTAGGCTCCTTTTAAAAAAAAATTTTAAAGAAAATTTAAAAATGCATCATTTAAAAATTTTAAATTCTATTATTTCATTTAAAATAAAATGGTAATAAAAAACCAGCCAACATAGCATGGTAAAATCATGCTTTCTCATATTCCCTCCACCCAAACACATACCAATGATAGATAAACTATGAAAGTAGAAGATGAAAATACATAGCCAGGCTAAAAAGCAAAATAACTTTTCAAAGTGGAAATTGAAGGAAATCCAAAGCAATGAAAGGGTCCGAACCCTCAAGCTTGCTGTTCTCCAAGTGATGAAGCAGGTGATGGTGAGAAGAATATAACATTTTGTATGGTAAATAAGACTGTTTAAAGTCAAGGCTCTCTAGATTATGAAAAGGACTGAAAAATGTCGCGAAACACTGCCTATGGCTGAGGCTTTTGACAAGCTGCAGGCTAGGAGTAAGAAAATAGACACATTCTTACATCAGGGAAGTGGTCAAAGTAGCCTAGCAGTGCACTGACTGGATCAATACAAGAGGACTTCAAAAGGTTCGTGAAAAATGCAGTTAAAATATAAAAATCAAAAATATAAACTTTATTTCTCAACATAAGCTCCATCAAGTTTAACACACTTTATAAGTGATGATACTAGTCATTTAGCCCATCCCTGAGGTATTGAGGGTCCTGGGAATTTAACCATGCCAGTCTTTCTACATTATTAGCTGAAGAAAAATGGGTGCCCTTTAAAGACTTTTTAAGATTAGGAAACAGAAGTCAGGAGACAAATCAGGACTGTAAGGTGGATGCCTAATAATCTTCCACTGAAAGTCTCACAAAATTGCCCTTGTTTGATGAGACGAATGAGCAGGAGTATTGTTGTGGTAGAGAAGGACCCTCTGGTGAAGCTTTCCTGAGCATTTTTCTGCTAAAGCTTTGGCTAACTTTCTCAAAACACTCTCATAATAAGCAGATAATATCATTCTTTGGCCTTCTAGAAAGTCAATAAGAAAAATATTTTGAGTGTCCTAAAAAACTGTTGTCATGATACTTGCTCTTGACTGATCTGTTTTGCTTTGACTGGACAACTTCCAGCTCTTGATAGCCATGGCTTTGGTTGTGCTTTGTCTTCAGTATAGTATTGGTAAAGCCATGTTTCATTTCCTGTTACAATTCTTTGAAGAAATGCTTCAGGATTGTGATCCAACTTGTTGAGAATTTTCATTGAGAGCTCTGCTTTTTTCTTCAGCTGATCTGGGAGCAACAGTTTTGACACCCATTCAGCAGAAACTTTGCTCAGCTGTAGTTTTCCAGTCAAAATTGTGTAAACTGAACCAATTGAGATGTCTATGGTGTTCGCTATTGTTTCTGCTGTTAGTCTTAAGTCCTCTTCAATTAGGGCATGAACAGATTAATTTTTCCCTTGCAAATTGTTGTGGATGGTCTGTTGCTGTGGGCCTCATCTTCAACATTATCTCATTCCTTATTAAAGTGAGCAATTTATTTGTAAACTGCTAATTTCTTTGAGGCATTGTCCCCATAAACTTTTCATAGAGCAAAAATAATTTCACCTTTCTTCCACTCAATCTTCTCCATAAATATGATGTTTGTTCTAGCTTCAATTTTAGCAGAAGTCATATTGCTCAGGTAGGGGTTCTTTCAAACTAATGTCTTGTCTCTCTTACTGCCCCAAACTAGATCCTGTTTGGCCATGTTATAATAGGTTAGTATGAGTTTACTGTGGTGCAAACAATTTTGCAATTTATTCATAATTTTTTTATAATACTCACTTTCCATTAACTTTTTGAAGACCCCTCATATTATCACCAACATTGCCAAACGACAGGAGCCCCAAAAGTCACTATATGCTTTGGTTCTGAACTCAGTATCTTAAGGCTGATTAAACACTACACTAAAATATCTAAAATATAGATAAAGAAAGAAAACAAAGAAGCAAGTGAAATTCCTCTCACAAACCAAATTCCAAAACATGAAAATATCGAATGCTGTAACAAATACTGTCTTTACCTCCTTGTACCTCTTCAGTGCACGCTTTGGTCTGACTTGTTCTAACACCTACATTTCTCTGTCTTTATTTTCCTACGGCCATAGATGCCTGTTTTGCACACTGGTCTGGCATACTAAAAGTTATGGAGAGATAACGCCCACCTCTTCAGTGCACGCTTTGGTCTGACTTGTTCTAACACCTACATTTCTCTGTCTTTATTTTCCTATGGCCATAGATGCCTGTTTTGCACACTGGTCTGGCATACTAAAAGTTATGGAGAGATAACGCCCTTTGGGAGCATCCTCAAACGGACTAAAAATTAAATTGGTGCATAAATATTCCCTTAGCTCTTGTGTGGGATAACTCTGAGAGGTCTGTTCTACACTGGCCCTCACACTTTCCCTAGTGGGATTGACCTCTGGGAATTGACACACAAGGGTAACTGGCTCAGTGATCCACCCTTCATTGGCTGCTTTCTTTCTCTTTTTTAAATATTAAAAAATATTTTATTGCTAAAAAATACTTATGATCATCTGAGCTTTCAGTGAGTTGTAATCTTTTTGCTGATGGAGGGTATTGCCTAGGTGTTGATGGCTGTTGATTGATCAAGGTGGTGGTTGCTGAAGGCTTAGATGTCTGCAGCAATTTCTTAAATTAAGAAAACAATGAAGTTTGCTGCATCAATTGACTCTTCCTTTCAAAAAAAGTTTCTCTGTAGCACGTGATGCTGTTTGATAACATTTTACCTACAGTAGATCTTCTTTCAAAATTGGCATTGGTCCTCTCAAACCCTGCCACTGCTTCATCAACTATGTTAATGTAAAATTCTAAATCCTTTGCTGTAAGTTCAAAAATGTTCACAGCATCACCAAACATAGATTCTGTCTCAAGAAACCACTTTCTTTGCTCATCCATAGTAAGTAACTCCTTATCTATTAATGTTTTATAATAATATTGCAGCAATTCAGTCACATCTTCAGGCTTCACTTCTAATCCTAGTTATCTTGCTATTTCCACCACATTTGCAGTTACTTCCTTCACTTAAGTCTTGAACTCATCAAAGTCATCCATGATAGTTGGAATCCACTCCTGTTAATGTTGATATTTTGACCTCCTCCCATGACTCATGAATGTGCTTAATGGCATCTAGGATGGTGAAATCTTCAAAAGGTTTTTAGTTCTCCTGATCCATGAGCTGCAAAATGGATATTGTGTTAGCAGGCATGCAAATATTAATCTCCTTGTACATCTCCATCAGAGCTCTTAGGTGACCAGGTGCATTGTCAATGAGCAGTAATTTTTTGAACGGAAATTTTTTTCTGAGCAGTAGGTCTCAACAGGGGGCTTAAAATATTCAGTAAATAATCTTGTAAACAGATGTGTTGTCAACCAACTTTTGTTTATGTGCACACATGTGTGCGCATACAGGAATACCTTGTTTTATTGTGTTTCACTTTATTGGATGTTGCATCTTTTACATATTGAAGATTTGTGACAACCCTGCGTGGAACAAGTCTATTGGCACCATTTTTCCAAAAGCATGTGCTCACTTTCTGTCTCTGTGTCATATTTTATAATTCTTGCAATTTTTCAAACTTTTCATCATTATCATATCTGTTATGGTGATCTGTGATCAGTGATCTTTGATGTTAATATCGTAGTTGTTTTGGGCTGCCACAAACCACACTCATATATTACAGCAAACTCAATCAATAAATGTGTGAGTTCTAAGTGCCCAACTGATGGGCCATTCTCCCAATCTTCTTCTCAGGCTTCCCTATTCCTTGAGACACAACAATATTGAAATTAAGCCAGTCAATAACCCTATAATGGCCTCTAAGTGTTCAAATATAAGGGGTCTTTAAAAAGTTCATGGAAAGATTTGTATTATCTTGTCATTCCATTTTTCTACAAAATTTTTGAAGTACCCTTGTAAAAGGAAGAGTCACACATCTCTCACTTTAAATCAAAAGCTAAAATTATTAAGCTTAGTAAGGAAGACATGTTGAAAGCAGAGATAGGCCAAAAGCTAGGTCTCTTGTGCCAAAGCTAGGCAAGTTGTGAATACACAGGAGAAGTGCTTGAAGGAAATTCAAAGCGCTATTCCATATTCCAGAGAACAAACTAATGATAAGAAAGCAAAACAGCCTTATTGCTGATATGGAGAATGTTTTAGTGGTCTGGATAGAAGATCAAACCAGCCACAACATTTCCTTAAGCAGAAGCCTAATCCAGAGCAAGGCCCTAACTCTTTTCAATTCTATGAAGGCTGAGAGATAGGATGAAGCTGCAGAAGAAAAGTTTGAAACTAGCCGAGGTTGGTTCATAAGGTTTAAGAAAAGAAACCATTCCCATAACACAAAAGTGCACTAGTGAAGCAGCAAGTTATCCAGAAGATCTAGCTGGGATAATTGATGAATGTGGCTATGCTAAACAACAGATTTTCAGTGTAGATGAAACAGCCTTATATTGGAAGCCTTATGTTGTATCTAGGACTTTCATAGCTTGAGAGGAGGAGTCAATGCCTGGCTTCAAAGCTTCAAAGGACAGGCTGACTGTCTTGTTGGGGGCTAATGCAGATGGTGACTTTAAGCTGAAGCTAATGCTCATTTACCATTCTGAAAGTCCTAGGGCCTTTAAAAATTATGCCAAGTCTGCTCTGTCTGTGTCCTCTCTGTCTTTCTTCTCCGTTCTCCTATTGGTGTTTTCTTCACCTTCTAAAAACACTACTTGCAATCAAATCTTTTACTCAAGGTCTGCTTAATGGAGAACCCAAACTAATGCTGAGAAAGATGGGTAAGAAAATCAGCAAAAAGAACTCAAAGTTTCTCCAGGAGAACTTAAAGTGATGGAATAGTTTGATAAAACTTTAAAATAAATATGCTTAGTGCCTGAATATACATGAAGAATAATTCTATTAAAGAAAAGCAAGGATTACTGGAATAAAAATAGTCAGTAATGAAGCAAGACCAGGAAAATATGAAACAAATCCAATTAGGACTCTTAGAAAGTAGATATATATTCTTCAAAATTCAGAAGCTTTAGCGAGGTAGTAAACTTGATATTCGACAAAGTTGAAGAGTAAATCAGTGCATGAAAAGAGGATTTCACCCAGAATACAGCATGCAATATTTTTAAAAATGGAAGGGGTGAGGATAAGAAAGCAATGGAGGATACATTGTGGATTGTGCACCCCTAATTTTTATCACATGATGGTTCTGGAAGAAGAGAATAGAGGAAATGGCCAACTCTACTATGCTATCTCATTGCAAAGCAAGCAGAGGGGAAAGGGAAAGAGCCACCATGACCATTTCTGAGATCCATGTTTGTCTCCCCTAAAAAAATATGAAAAGATAATTTAAAATGCAAAGACCAAGAAAGTTGCCATTCCTATATCCCCACTGCAACATGGCAAGCCAAATACCCTGATCTACTCTCCTGCTAATATTCACCTAAACATACTGATAATTTCATTAGTCTTTTAAATGCATGGAATAGCTAGCAAGAATCCTCAGAGGCTAAAAGCAAGTAAAACATAAACCCATAGACATGTGTAGAGTACAGGAGTCCACTTTCACCCTGAGGGATTATTAGCTCTGGGTCATGGTGAGCTTCAGTGTCCATGTCCTTATGGTACCTGAAGAATGGGAAACAAAGCTTGTTTCAGATGAATAGTATTAAAGGAGACAATCCACATACATAGATCTGAAACCATGAAAAGCTGCACTTTCAGTGTAAGGAATAATTGGAAATAAATCAACCTAGTTTACTCATCACCATGTGGAGTCAAGTCATAAGAAAGGTTATGTTGAGTTAGCACTGTTGAGTGCTAACCTTTCAGCTACTCTGAATCTATACTCAAACTTTTACCCTTATTTAACTTCCAAATAATAGTGAAAACAACATGCTCTTACTTTACATAAAGCAACTAGATCTTGTCCCAAAGAAATCATGTTAACTTTCTCTTTAAAAAAATAGAAGTCCAAAGTCCAAAGTTTGTTGGGTCTACCATGGGAGATATGTCTGCCTTTTCTGTTTTAGTAATGCAGTAATTCCATCCTGGGATCTTTTAACTTAAAAACTAAATGATAAATTTAAGCAAAAAAACACCTTTTATAAAATATCAGGGAATGAAATGTTGCAAGTAAAAGAAAATTTCCTAACATGCACACAGCACACATGCTCACACATGTATCTAGCAAAGTGAGGAAAAATATACTTGGTCCTAAAACTATTATGGGTATTTTTAGTATCTTTTTCAATTGCCAATTCCCTATTTTATTTGTTCTCATTAAGCACTGTGTTGGATATATACTGTCTAGTGAGGTAACCTAAAACATTTATTGCTAGTGGGTCTGAGCCCTTGGTGGTCCCTGTTGTAGTGGATTGAATTATGTCCTCCCCAAACTCACCAAAGCTTGAATAGTGCCCCCCAACTTTTATGTATTAGAAACTTAGCCCCCACCGCGACTGTTAAGAGGGTGGGAAATCCTATTATGATAATCGAAAGGTGGCGCCCTGAAGAGGTGATTAGATGGTAGGACTGTGCTGTAGTAAAAAGCAGTCTCTTTCTTGCTCTCTCTGCTTCCACCATCTTGCAATGTGAGACCCGTGGGTCACTGTCACCACCACCAGATATGTTCCTTGGACTTTGGACTTCCAGCCTCTGAAATTTTAAGCAATAAATTTAGTTTTTCTTTATAAATCGCCCAGTTCCAGGTATTTTGTTATAAGCAACAGAAACGGACTAATGCACCTGTATTGAGCCACTGTAGTTTTGACAAATTTTATCACTTGACATGAGAGTACTGTGAGTTGCCACAGTGTATCCCCTGGGTTGCAGAAATACTCATTATGCCTCCATTGTGTAACAGCCAACCTATTCTCCATTTTTTCACTTAATAATCAGTATTAATCACCTCAGCCATTAAAGGGAGAAAAAAAGAATAGCTAGAAATAAGTGGTAAATACCTGGGTAAAACCAAAATAAACACTGATCTATAAAATAATAGTAATCTCCTTGGATTTAAAAATACATATAAAGAAAACTGTAATGCTAATAATAAATTGGGAAAGGATCAATACAGTTACCTGTTCTAAGGTATTTGTATTGCCCAGGAAGTGGGTAAATTTTAACTTATGCATTCTAAAATTATAGAAAATAGATTTTATAAATCAGTTTTCTAAAAGTAGAGGGCTAAAAAAGTGGAAAGATAAAAAAATAGTCATCAATCCAAAAGAAAGCAAGAAGGAGAAAATATAAAGATATAAAAATGCAACAGTGGATCAAATAGAAAGCACAAAATAAATAAAAAATATTATGTCATAAAACATGACTGCATTTACATTTAATTTATGTAAAGACACTGATTTTCAAACTGGACTAAACAATAAAAACCTATATAGTGTATAAGGACAGAAAATGCTCAAATATAAAAGAATTAAAGAATACAGAAGGCACATAATAATCCAAAGAAAGCTTTTATAGCTATGCTAGTCAGATAAAATAGGCTTAAAGGCAAAAGCAATATAAGATGCTAAAAGTTCAATTTATCAGAAATATATAACAATTCTAAACTTCATGGATTGAATAACAAAAAGAAAATATATAACGCAAAAATTGACAGAACTAGTGAAAGGATCTGATAAATCCACCATCCGAATGGAATATTTTAACACACATTTCTCAGTAATTAATAGATAAAATAGACCAAAAAACTAAATATTTATATATATATAGAAGATTTGAACAAAACAATTTTGGCTTAATACACATATAGAGAATTTTGTACCACCTCATTAGCAAATAAATATTCCTTCCAAGCACACATAAAGTATTTACGAAAGCTGATCACAAACACAGACACAAAGAAAATCTTACCAAATTTGTTAGTCCATAATGCAGGGAAGTTGAAAAAGATAAGAAAATTATACTAATAAAACCAAACCCAACCAAATCTACACTACACATTTGGAAATTAGAAAGCACATTTCTAAATAACTCATAGGTTAAAGGTATAACATAGTGGAAGTTAAAAAACATTTAGAACTGAATGATATTGAAAATATTATATGTCATAATTAATAAAACACAACTAAATTTGTATTTATTCATAAAGAAAAAAAGAAAAACTGATAGTTAGGGAGCTTAGCGTCCAACTTAAAAAGTTAGGGGAAAAAGCGCAGGGGGAAAAAAGAAGAAATAACACATAGCAATAAAAAAACAAAAACAAAAAGTACTACTGGTCACAATACGGATGAATCTCATAGACGCAATGTTGAGTGAAATAAACCAGGCATGAAAGGTTTTATAGAGTATGATTCCATTCCATGAAGTTCAAGAACAGACAAAATTAATCTGTGGTAATACACATGATGATAGAGGTTTCCTCTGAGGTTATTAACTGGGAAGGGGAACAAGGGACCTGAACTTTCTGGAATGTTCTATATCTTGATCTGTATGGTGGTTTGACAGATGTATTCATATGTAAAAAAGCATTTAACTGCACTTTTAAGATTTGTTTACTTTATAGTGTTTAGGTTATATCTCAATAGGAAAGTTTAAGAAGAAAACACAAATTAGTTAAAAAGAAATTTAATATGTATAGACTACAGCAAAATAGTGAAATATATAAGCATTCAGGTGGCTTGATTAAAAAAAATACAAGAGAAGGACAAAAAACAATCTTAAGGAAAAAAGAAGACATAACCTAGATGATGTAGAGATTTAAAACATAATAAGCAAATATTGAGAGTAACTTTATAGCAGTACATTTGAGGACATAGATAAAATTGATTAATTTCTAGAACAAAATAACTTATCAAAACTTACTAAAAAAGAAATAGAAAATTTGAAAATTGTATAAATAAAGTTGACCCAAAGCTCATTTTAGCCAAATACTAAACAGCCAATTATTAAAACATTCAACCAAAGACAAACAAAATCATCACAGCACGAATTTCTGGGATACTGCATTAAATATAAAATTTACTTGAAATATTTGTTTATAATAGCAATTATATTTTTTAAAATGTTAGCCAATTATGAAAGTTTGACATTATGTTGCAAGAACAGTAATTCTTTTCAGTGTCATCTGCTGTATTTCTCCTTAGTCAGGCTATTATACAGTGGTATTACCAAATATTCTCTCTTTTAACTGGCATATCTAATATCACTAACTTCTTTATGGCTGGCTGAGTATAATTGAGAAAAAGTTTTTCATAAAATATTTTCTGGCAAGAAATTTTTATTTGTAATTCAAACTTGGATAAATCTAAAAAAAAAAGCTGCCGGACTTTTAGCTACTAAAATTACTTTTGAGTCGATAGCTAATAGCTATCTTTCACAGGCATTGTTTACATTTTTAGCCTTTATAATCTAAACACTCTAAGAATTATCTTAAAGTATTATTGCCAAGTTCATTTTTAAAATTTGATTAGCAAAAAAAAAATGTCTCTAGCACAATATTTTATTCATATTCTTTATACCTTTAGTGATGTATGCATTTAAGTTGACTTAAGAATTAAATGACACATGATTTTGGAATTTTTTTCTTCGTGACATTTTTAGCTGGTAATATTGATATTCTGTTTATAATCCATTGCACACCAAATTCAGCAATATAGAAATACATCATGACAAAGACAAATTTATCAAGGATTGCAAGGTTAATATAAGAAAATCAATTAATATAATTCACCACATAAAATACTATAGAAGAATAATAGAGATGATCATTTCAATTGATGCAGCAAAAGTATTTGATAAAATTTAACATTATTTATGATATTTAAAATTTAGTGAATTATTTTCAATGTTAAAAATTTTCCCTCAATATTTGGAATAAGACAAACATACTAGGTATCTCGACCACTGTTTGACATTATTATTCAGTTCTTGGCCAATGCAAAAATAAAAATATATAAAAGACATAAGTATTTAAAAGGAAATAAACCTGATATTATATGATTTTCAACATAGATATCTCATAAGGATCAACATATGATTTATTAGAATTAAAAATTATATACATAAAATTTCCTGGATACGAAATCAATTTTATTTCTGTATATACATTGTAAAGTATTAAAATTGAAATTCTCAAAATAGCAGCTATTTATAATAACATAAAAAAGTAAAGTACTTAAGAATAAATATTACAAATCATGTGCATTCCCTCTAAGGAAAAAAATATATAAACTTTACAGAAAGAAGGTCTAAAACTGGAGAGAGAAATCATGCTCTGAATTTATAACACTCAATTGGAAGATGTCAATTCCTTCCAAATTGATCAATGGATTCGATTTTATCCCAATCAAAATGCCAATGGAGGTGTGCGTGCGTGTGTGTGTGTGTGTGTGTGTGTGTGTGTGAAAAAGAGAGAGAAAGAGAGACTTGAAAATACTTAAAAACTCATCTAAAATTTATGAGGAAGAGTAAAGAAACAAAATAACACATTGCTCCTAAAGAAAAAGACTTGATAGACTAATCTGTCTTAGCTGATACGCAACCTTAGAATAATAATTAATACTTTAAAATAGCTAAGACAATGTAGTACTTTTGCAGAGATACATCAGGGTACTTCAAAAAGTTTGTGGAAAAATGGAATTGAGAGACAATATAAATCTTTCCATGAACTTTTTAAAGTATGCTTGTATAAATTATACAGAATACAGAATCTGGAAATTAAATAGAGATGCAAACATTTGATTTATGGAAGAGTTAGTATTGCAGATAAGTGGGGATATATGAACTTTTCATAAATATCACCGGGGTAATTGGTTATCCATACAGAAAAAATAAAATTTGATCCCCATATTATTCAATTACTAAAAATCAACTCCAGGTGGATTAAAGATTAAATTCTAAAGGCAAAACCATTGAAACTTTAGTGAACAATAAGGAAGAATATATTTCTGTCCTCAGGGTAGGGAAATATTTCTTAATTAAGATGCAAAAAAGTGCTAAATGAAAAGGAAAAAAATATATTTTAAAATGATATTTTGAAAATTGCGAACTTGTGGTTTAACAATGTATGCCACCTAAAAGCTTAGAAAAATATTTGTAGCATGGTAGCAACCAAATGAATAGAATCCAAAACATTTAAATATTTCTAAAGAATCATTAGAAAAAGACAATCCAATGAAAAATGGACAAAAGACCTAAACATACACTCCCTAAAGAAGAAAGAAAAAGGTCAACACACTTCAAAAGTAACTAGAAAAATATAAATGAAGACAACACTCTCCAGACTCATAGTAATTAGTTTAGCAATAAAAAATGTTGGCTCTGATGTAATTGATGGAAAATTTTATATACTGCTGGTAAAAGTATAAATGTGCACAAGCATTTTTGAAAGCAATTTGACATTACCTACTGGAATTGAAAATGTCTCTCAACTGTGGCTCAGAAATTTCATTTATAGGTATGAATACTAGAAACCTTTTTGTGTATGTCCAGTATCAGGACTCATATATACAAAATGTTCAAAGCAGTATTGTTTATAATAGCGAAAAAAAGATGGACTAGATTCACCTCTAGATCTTGTTGTTTTGTGCATTAATAAAGAAGCATATATATTATTATAAAAAGAAGATGGAAATGTCCCTATTATTGTATTCTATTTACACAGTGAAAAACTATACTGGAGTGAAACTGTAGGCAACAAGATAAATAACTCAGAAGAATAATCTTGAGCAATACTAAATCACAAAAGAATGCACAATACAAGTTTGATATAAGTACACATGGTAAAATAAGCATTTACAGTTATCTGAAGTTCAAAAATGTGCAATAGTAAATAATACATTGTTTAGGTTACTGATGTATGTGTTAAAAGTCATAGAAAAGGAAGAAATTAAGGCAAAAAAAATTAGAAGAGTAGTTTCCTCTGGGCTGGGAGGGTTTGCAATTGGAGAGGAATGCACGTAGGGACACATCAGAACTTTTAGGAGTCATAATATTGTTCTTATACTGAATTACTCAAATCACTGATAAAGTAGAAGAAAAGATTGATAAAGTTGAATACATAATTTTTTAAAACCCATTTTCATGCAAAAATTACTATACCAAAAACACTAACAAACTGGATAAAAATATTCACAATATCCGTAACATTTAAGGAAATCTTTCACATTGAGTAAAAAATTTAATAAATCAGCAAAAGATATAACCAGGCAAATTTTTAAAAGATATTAAACATAGTTCTTACATATAAGAAGAGATCGTCAATCACACTCATAATAAGAAAAAGCAAGTTAAAATCATACAGAGATTTCATTTTTCAGATAAACAAAAATTAAACAGTATAACAACACATTCTATTAGGAAGGCTGTGTAGAAACAGACACTCTTAAAATTTGTTGGTGGGGATATCAATTCTCCTTATGGAAAGAATTTGGCAATATCTACTGAAACTATTTATCTTTAAGCCAGCAGTGCCACTTCTAGGAAGTTAGCCTTAAGATACACCTCTACATATAAGTAAACACATACACACAAAGTATCTATTGAGTATTGTTTATAATTTAGAAATATTGTAAACAATGTGAATATCTATATATAGTATAGTGGTTGAATAAATTATTGTACAGTCTTTCAGTGGAGTACGATGCAGCTAAATCAAAGAATAAATATCTGTATTATTTTATTTTATGATATTATGATAAGCAAAAAAAAAGAAGATATGTAAGGAAGAAAGTGAAATAATAAAATATGCCTGTATCTGCTCATATATGCAAAAAGAAAGAGTAAATTAAAAACTAAAACTGCATGGGGTGGGTGGAAATGGGCAGTATTGTTATGGAAAAATTGGAGGGAAAACGACAGACACTTCTCTGAGTATACTTCTTTGTATAGATAATCAACAAAAATTACAGTCAAAATGATGGGGGGAAATCCCTAAAATGAAATATAAATAGAACCAAATGAGCCAAACTCAGTTTCAATTGAATAGTATAACCACAGTGAAGGGGAGGAGGTGACCAACACAAGTATTTTTGCAACAGTATTTTGATTAAACATCTTCAAGCTGAAGAGAAAAAGAATTGTAAACAAATGTTGAACTCTGATTGTAGTTTTCTTTTCCCCCACAGAGGTATGAGTAAGCAATTTTGAAATTACTTTCTGTGTAATCTAGGATTTAGTAAAATAAGTAAATATATGGTAGATAATGAAAGACAGATTTCCCATTGTCCAAAAGGAAATTACAAATATGGAAAGGAGGGAGGCTGGAAAAAACCCTGTGCAATTGTATTGGAATTTGAATTACCAGAATGAACTCATGATTATACGTGTGTGTGTGTGTGTGTGTGTGTGTGTGTGTGTGTGTATAGTATGTGTGAATGTGTATATATATAAATATGTATGCTGCAATTGTATTGGAATTTGAATTACCAGAATGAACTCATGATTATACGTGTGTGTGTGTGTGTGTGTGTGTATAGTATGTGTGAATGTGTATATATATAAATATGTATGTATATATACACATATAATGTATGTATATATATGAAATATGTCTGTATAAATACTTATTTATACATATTTATATGTGCATATATATCTACCCACACACATCTGTTTTTTTATTTCTCTATCAATCTACATATATTCTGTTTACCTATCTATAATTTGTATCCATCTACCCACTATATATGTGTATTGATGTAGAAATAGTTATAGATGCATGTGGGTGGATCTGCACACCTGCACACACACATAGAGAAAAAGGTGTGTAGGTAGATACGTGTTTGTGTATGTATGTAAATATTTGTATACATACATAGATTTCCTAGTTCTGTTCACTGAGAGATATAGCCCCAATCAGTAGAAATGAGCCATGCCTTGTGCCCAGATCTAGGTTCCTAAGTATTGTTGGCCACCTAAGGAAAGAAGGTCTCCTTGAGACAAGTGCTGAGAAAGTACAAAATGAGCCTGAAATATTTTGTTGTGTCAGAGAATAAGGAAGTGCTCACAAATAAGGGAGACATATCAGAAAAGCATATGCGATACAGTTGAAACACGTTATCTTCAGCATTTTAAAAATGCGTTAGCTATAACAATTTCAGATTTTGAAGCCTTATAAATCCAGAATATCTCTAGTGTAACTTCCTCTACCTCTTACCAGTGGGGTCTTGCCATGAGTGGGGTCTTCTCTGAGATTGACAGAAGACATAACTGAACTGATGTAACTACTTGGTAGAGATAGTTTAATTACCAGAATGAAGACCACGATTATGATTTTAGCATTGAGAACTGGAGATAACCTAGGAAATCATCCTTCTTCATGGTTATACAATATCCCTGATGCCTCACATCACCTGGGGAGTCGGTTAGTCGGTTGCTTGCTTGGTTTTTGGTTTTAATAGACACCCATCCATCCAGTTTCTAGCACTCTTCATTGACTGCAATAACTCCCATCCCCCCAGCCCCCACGTATTGTATAGGGGATGAGATTTAAGAAAATTACTATATTTGTCTAACTTCACATCACTAGTTCAAGGCAGAGCCATAATCTTCAGAAAAATGTACAGAGACTGAGAAAGTATTGTCTCCTTGCTTGGAGCCATTATCATGGGGCTTATTTGGTCACCACTTCTACCAACAGCTTCCTCTGTTTTGTCACTTATGTCTCAATAGATGTAGCCGCCAAGGGTGAAAATGAGATAAGTTGATAGAGTAAGGAATTTGGAGATGATTGTGTTTTGGGCACATAAAGATATTTCACACATAAATTCATAATATAACAAATGGAATCATGAATTTTCAAACCAGAGAACCCTGTGTCAAATTCCACTCTCCCGTTTATAGTTGTGCAACCTTGGGCAAGTTATTGATTTCTCTCAAGCCCACTTTCTCTATCTGAAAAGTTGTTTAATAATATCTCCCTATGCCCTCAAAGTAGTGAAGTGACTAACACTTCTTAGGTCCTTAAAAAAAGTTAAGTTTTCTTTACCCTCCCTCTACCCCACTCCATTAGCTTTATGTAAATGTGAGCTTCGGAGGGTGGCTTTCTAAGTGTCTAAAACTGAAGTATCAAAAGCCTAACAAAAGACTTAAAACACTGAATCTCTTTCCCACATTTCAAGGGTTTGTTTTGTCTTCATGTCTCTTCCCATTTCCCTAAACCAGAATCTTTTTGCCATTTGTGTGCCAGCAAATATGTGAACATACCCAAAATATCATTCTTAGAAATTGTAATATATACTATGTTCCTGAGTATGAATGAGAAAGGGGGAGATTACATTGTACAAGTACTACTATTTGTGTGTCTGTAAAAAGTAAGAAATCCTAATTTATCTGAGATCTTTTAATTCATACAACTTATTACTATGTGGCTGGAGCACCAGAAAAAAAAAAAACAAACACCAAACAAAATGAAATAAACAAAAAAACCTTTTAGGGTCAGAGCCCTAAATTATTTATTATGGAAACTTCAGGAAAAAATCATTTACACAAAGGCAACACTACCTTAGTCCTCCTATGATAATCAAACACCAAACAAAATGAAATAAACAAAAAAACCTTTTAGGGTCAGAGCCCTAAATTATTTATTACGGAAACTTCAGGAAAAAATCATTTACACAAAGGCAACACTACCTTAGTCCTCCTATGATAATAAGATTATTTGCATCAGCCAAGCTAATAAGTTAATACCGTCAATATTTCCCCTGTTCAACATTAGATTAAAGTATCTTTATTTTCCAATTAACCTGCAATTATGTGCCTTAATATCTGACATTCTCCTGGATTTTGGTTAATCCATAGAATGCCAATATTTAAAGATAAGGTCCCCAGGTCAATCGGCTAGAAACCATTCCCAGAAGTTGATGCTAATCAAATTTGCTCATGCAATTCAGGGAGTATATTGCTATGATAAGTTTTAGAACAGATGTTTGACACTGAAGAAAGCTCTTTACGGTAGAATTTAAATCCCTTTTGCTCAGTAATGACAAAGGTTATTAAAATACACTTTTTGGGGGTGACCTAATTAAGGCACTCGATCAAAAACAATCACAACAGCAGCCTCCTTACGGACTTCCTAAGTATGACGTTTCTTAGCCTCTGATGAAAGCACAGCATGAGGAATGTATAAAATTATGATCTTGCCTGAGAAATTGGCCTTAAGCACTTGTTAATAAAGGCAAATAGAATTTTACAAACCAACATATAAACTTTGCAAGGTTATTTGATTGCTCTATGCACGGAGGCAAAATAGATTGATATAATTACCTCCCTTATATTCTCATTTAATTCATTTTTTAAAAAAATCTTGGTGGATGATGGGAGGTCTAAAAATTAGAACAAATTGAATTGGGCTATTCTTTTAGCTCGAAGCTGCCTGATGCTTGATTAAACAGGTTTTTCTCCTGAAAGATATCCATATACTCTGCACTTTCCACTCACATGATTTTCCACAATAAAACAAAAAGGATCATATTGGTTTTCCAAGAATATTCCTGTTTTGAAATAAATGGTAGAGAACACACACATACATATTCACACATGCACGCATATTCAAACACACGACAAACACACGCATGCACCAAGTTCTTTCTTCAGTGTCCAGAAACTATCATTCTATTGAAATAGCCATTTCATGTTTAAAGTAACCATCAAAATATTGAGCATAAAACAGTTGAATTTAAATGTTTCTCTCTTTTAATTAAAAGCTAGAAAACTAAGGAAGACAGAATAAATAATCTAAAAGAGCATCTTTCCACAAAGCTAGTTGTTCCTCTAAAATACTTTGAGAATAGGACTTTTGATTAAATTATTTTTTTCGCTAAAAAATTTCCCAATATATTCTCATTTAGGAATTACTAATACGGGTAAACATATCTCATAGGCCATTATGATAAAGTTCAAGTGTATGTTCACTTGGCCTCTGTAGCCTGAACCTTTTCGATACATGAGTATAAAATTATCTCAGGTTTGAATATTTTATTTGTTAACCAGAGAGTTCCCTGGTACAGTAAGCATTTTTTACTGTTATTTTTAATATGATATGATCATGCATAGCTAGGCTGGGAAGCAGATCGCCACAAAATTATCATCGGGCTAATCAAAATTCCTAATTGCATCTACTAATAGAAATCATGGTGTCTTTCCTGGCAGACTAGCCCTTCAGACTACATGTGAACTAAACTTTCCCTGCATGATTCACCTCTTTTCACGTAGGTCTGAAATAAAGGAATATTTCAGAAGCAATCTTCATTGTGAATCTCCATGGTGAAAATCAAATCCAAATTTTCACTAACAAGTTCAGTAAACAAGAACTCTCTACCCTTCTACTATCTCTTTTATTGATTCTGATCCAGAACTGCTTAACCAAAGCTGTCAGAATGCATGTAAAAGAGCTATTCCAAGAGGACATCTGTGAAAAGTTAAAATAGACTGTATCAATTAAAGACTCATGACCACAGGTCACAGTATTTTACTTCAAGGTAGAGTTAAAACTTATCTTTCCTTTTAAGGCTATTAACAAAGCAAGTGGCCATCTTTATAAAAAGCAAACTCGCGTTAGCTTATGTGTTAAATGAAAATCTCTGAATAAGGGTGAAATCTTTATCATTAACAAAAAGAAATCTTGTATAAAACAATCTTGTAAATGAGCTGTAGCTTTAAAAACATACCATTGCCTATTCCAAGAAAGGACCTTCCCGAGATCAGAGGCCTATTAAAAACCAGAAATGTTAGACATCTGTTGCTGTGTTGCATGAAGGCAAAGACAGAGATATATTAGTACCATATGTGAAGGAATATGATTCCAAAATCCAGCTTTGCTGGTATTTCCCAAAATAAGTTGCCAAGTTTATAGAATAAATAAAATCAAAGATAAATGGCTTTAAGAAACAATAACTGAAACCTCATCTTAAAAATCAAGCAACCCTCTATCAAAAAATAACATATCTTAATATATGTTACATGTTTTAGCAATTTTTTTTTCAAGTGGTTCCTTGAAGCAGATCACAATTATAGGTATAGAAAAACCTATATTCAAAGAGAATTGTGAAAAAAATCTTTTAGGAAAAAGTGATTCCTAAATCGGATGCTTGGATAGGGGTGAGGGAGTGGAAACCAAAGCTGAAATTGGATCTCATTTTGTTTGTTACTATACTGGCAGTTCCTGATCCTTTTTCAGGTCAAGGATGATTAAGATTTGCCTCACGGGGGAAGAACAGGGACACAATTTTATAGGCCAATAGCTGGAGTACCATTAGCAAGCTATAGTGTTGACTCTGCTTGAGACTTCTCAGCTTGGATTATGACTGAGAGTCTGGTGGCTGCAAAAAAAAAAAAAAAAAAAAAAAAAAAAAACCCCCCAAAAAAAAAAAAAGGAAAGGGCAGAGGTATGAGAAATAGGGTCTATTCTTTCTGACAGACTAATTACATCACCAATTCTTTCAGGATAGAGCAGGAAAAATATCAACCTTCCAATTCACAGCTGAGGGGGGAGGGTCACATTTAGCAATAAAAATTGGATTTTCTCAAGAAAAAGAAAAGCACAGTTGAATTAGCTTGGCAGTGCTCAAAATGAGGAAGTAGCTAAGGCACTATCTAATTTAGGAGAGCTCACTAACCTTGTAAAGCATTGATTAATCTAACTAATCTTGTGTAATCACATTGTTTCTGAAGTAATAACTAAGCCTATCTTTAAGAAAAGAGAGGGGGTGGTTTCCTTAATTGCTTTACAGCTATAATTTCCAAACAGGAAAATAGTCTTAAGGGGCAAATATCTCAGGAAGTAGATACAGTAACTAGATCTAGAGTCAGTAGAAGCAAGAAGTCTATACTCATGAAATTAAAGCCAATATATTACCAAGGGACTCTCTTCTGGAAATGAGAAACGAAAGGAGGTACCTCTGTCTTCCTGGGGTGCTGTGCATTAAAGTCTTTCAGAAGCGAAAGAGAAGGTCTCTTGAGGAAGTTTATTTCCTCAGGGCTTAATAACTATCCCATGTATTTTCAGGAGTGTGGGATATTTTCTATGGTCGTTGGAAAACTTGTAGAAGAATTTACTTGCAAAGAATTTGCAAATGGAATTACAGAAGCAATGTTCAATGCTGATTCCCCATGCTCATCAGAAGATGAGAAAGCACGCCTAAGTTCACTTTAGTGTAAGAGTGTATGGGAAAGGAAAAGAAAAATAAACTTTAATTAGGGTTCAGTGTAATCAGGTGTAGATGGAAGATGACAAAGAGAGAAGAAATGGATCTATTTTCCTTTAATTTTCAGGTGTTCTTGGCATGTTACATGGTGTACAAGTCAGGTGTTCCGAGTTACCCTGAGGTAATAAAACCCTCAAAGCTCAGAGACTTACAAATATAAAGGTTTAATAATTGCTTAGGTTAAATGGTGGCTGGAGACAGCTGACTACCTCTGCTCAGAGTAGTATCATCTTTCTGGGTCTGGCTGAAAGATCAGCATCTCCCTGGGATGTGATTTCTTGTTGCCAGACAACTAAAAAACCAGGCAGTGGCTCTTAAGGCTTATGCTGACATGCCATTGTCCAGATACGTCATATAGCCAAGCCTGATGTCAGGTGGGAAGTACAACCCTCTCACAGCAGGCACTGTGGGTCATATGGCCATGGATAGGATAGATAATGTTTCACAAGGACAGAGAATATTTGGTAACAATAATACAATTGACCACCAATGAAAACTTTAGATGTGATCAAAAAAGAATAATCTCAAATATCTTATTAACTGGTTAAAGAAATTTTAAAACAGATTACACTTTTAACCATACTGGAGACCAAACTGAATAGTTTCTTGAACATATTTTAATTGAGAGTATATAGGGGTTGGGTGAACAAGCAACCAAGACATCAGGAACAACTTTTGTTTTTCATGTTTTGAAACAAAAAAAACACCTGAGTAATTGACACATTATTCTTACTGTTGAGAATTATGTCATTGAAAGGGTGGCTCTGAGACTGAAGATGCATAGAAGAGAGATCAGATAAATTCAGATGAGTTCCAGACACCAAGACAGGCTACTGACTTACCTAGTCATACTACCTGATGGTACAAATCCACACCCTAGTGTAGTATGATATTAAGAAATAAAATATGTAACGAAAACTTAACTAGCTAGAACCTAATGAGTTGAAATATTGAATAAACTAGTATATTTTACTTCTGAATTTCAGGAGAAAAAACACAAAAAATAGCAAATCAAATATGTTGAGACAGCTTATATGTTTCTTACTCTGTTACAGATTTATCTAAATCTCCTCCATCTACACTGGAGGAGATGGTGAACTAGAGGTGCTACCAAAAAAAAAATCCTTCCATGATTAAGAAAATCACGTTTAATCTATATCATTTAGAAAGAATCAATTAATGTGGGTCTGTTTTAGAAAATTTGAAACCAAATTTTTAAAATTACATTCATGCATTGCTTAATGATAGGGGCACATTCTGAGAAATGTTGAGAAATGTGTCCTTCAGCAGTATTGTCATTGGAACATCATAGCGTGTACTTAGACAAACCTAGATGGTGTAGCCTACTGCACGCCTAGGCTCCGTGGTATAGCCTATTGCTCCTAGGCTACAAACATGTACAGCGTGTTACTGTACTGAATATTGTAGGCAATAATATCACAGTGGTAAGTATTTGTGTATCTAATCATACCAGGGTACTTCATAGTTCATGGAAAGACTCATATTATCTTTTAATTCCAATTTTTCCATGAAGTTTATGAAGTACCCTTGTATTGAAACATAGAAAAGTTACAGTAAACATATGATATGATAGATAAAAATTGGTATACCTGTTTAGGATACTTACCAGAAATGGAGCTGGCAGGACTGGAAGTTGCTCTGGGTGAGTCAGTGAGCAAGTGGAGAGTGAATGTGAACAACTGGGACATTACTGTACTCAACTGTAGACTTTATGAACCTTGTACACTTAGGCTACTCCAAATTTGAAAAAAAAAAAATTTCTTTCTTTAATAATAAACTTAGCTTACTATAATATTTTTACTTAATAAACTTTTAAATTTTAAAAAAACTTTTGGATTCCATTGTAATGACATTTAGTTTAAAACACAAACCATTGTATAGCTGTACAAAATATTTTATTTCTTTATATCTTTATTCTAATGGTTTTTTTTTCTATTTCTATTTTTATTTTTTTTAACTTTTTAAATGTTTTTGTTAAGAATGAAGACATAAAAACACACATTAGCCTAGGCCTACACAGGGTCAGGATCATCAATATCACTGTCTTCCACCTCCACCTCTTGTCCCATTGGAAGGTCTTCAGGGGCAATAACATACATGGAATTGTCATCTCCTATGATAATAATGCTGCCTTCTGCAATACCTACTGAAGGACCTTCCTGAGACTGTTGTACAGTTAACTAGAAGAGTACACTCTAAACTAATGATAAAAAGTATAGCAGATACACAAACCAGTAACATAATCATTTATTATCAAGTATCTTACCATACATATTTGTATGTACTGTACTTTTATAGCACTGGCAGTGCAAGAGCATCACCACTAAAAAATGACTCATGTGTTGTGTTACAACGTTACAATGACAATGACATCACTAGATGATAGCAATTTTTCAGCTCCATTATAATGTTATGGGATCACTGTCATATATGCCGTCGATCATTGACCAAAAAATCGATATGCGGTGCCTGAATAATATTAAGCATAAGTTTTAAGAGTTAGTCAGAAAATTCAATAAACTACTTAAAACTACCCAATTTCCCAAATTTCGAGTCAACCTAATTTTCTGTTTATAAAAACTCACAGAAATAGGTTAGCTGGTATTCATACAAATATGGAAGAGATTTCACTCATTTTTTAAAATCAGTCATTTGGCATTCATTATCAAAAAGCATTTAAGAGCTGCCAGACTGTTACCCTCAGTTTTCTGTCTATAAAGAGAGGATTATTGTTTTTGTGAGCATTAAATAAGTATGCAAAGATTTGGAACGGTACCTGCCACCAAGAAAATGCTCAGTGGATGTTGGTTATTGTTTTACGATTTATTCTTCTATTCAACAGACATTACAGTCGGGTCCTATAATCAATCAAGCCAGTGGTCGGGAGAGGAATAAACACAGTGAAATGAATAAAAAGCTTAAGCCAAGTGTAAGAGAACTTTTGATAATCTTTGAAATTGACTTTTTTAAAGGTCCCTTCTTAATGGCATAACATTTCTTCACTTGAACAACTGATCTTTTCTCAATCTTAGGTAAAATGTAAAAAGTAAATAAATAAAAAATAAAATAAAAATCGTTAAAAAAATTTGCTAAATAAATGCAAGTACAAATGAAGCCTATTATGTAAATACCATGTAAAGATAATTCCCTAGCCCCCCTTTGAACAGATAACTCCTAAACTCCACTATTTCAAGAAATGTTTATCTTCACTAAAAGAGAAAAAGTAAGCTTAAGCAGTAAAATGCGAATGTATTTTAATCAAAGTTTTAAGAAGCACATTTTTATTTATGAAGTGATTCTCCTCTAATCTTGATTCAATTGATGGCCTGAGTTGAGGACCTACTACTTTTGTCAGAGGTATAGCCAGCGAAATTCAAGATGAATAAGGAATTATTCCTTCCTTCAGAAGACTCACAGTCTGGTCAAAGGGTTAGCTTTAGTATACAGATTGCTAACTAGAGTAGAACATGAAGCCATTTGCAGTTTTCTGAACCTCCTGAGTGCTCTCACAGCCAGTGGTGTCCTGGTTCACTGGCTCTCTGAAAATAAAGAGCCTTAATTTATAGAGTCTGCCAATTTCCATGGTGTAAACTATTC